>NW_012130124.1:1067583-1082241 GCF_000143395.1 Atta cephalotes | reverse complement strand
ACACACTTTCTCAATTATTTCAAAATAAAACTTATGCAAATAATCTAAACTTTACAATATAAAATGTTTTACTTAGCAGCATTAAATGATATATATTCTTTATATTCTTTTCTTTACTTAAAAGGCATAAGTCTCTCATACTTCTATTTCATAAAAATGTTTATTTTATAAGGCGTTATGTATATTTCATAAGGCTTATACTTCTTCATTAAACGAACTCTTTCGTGCATTTCTTGTTTTACAAAATATATTGCAATGTTCTATCGTGATTATTTCTTTTACTCTCATTTCATATTATTTTTCTAATAAAAACGGAGATTATGTTTCACCATGTGTACTTTTATTTTTAAGATTTTAAACAATATTGTCACAGCAGTTGAGAAATAAGTTAGAAATTAGGAAATGCACCGGATATCCGAAAAGTATCTGGTATCCGGTATTATCCGGCATTTTTTTATTATCCAACCGGGTAATAGGATATCATTAGTATCCGGGAATATATCTAGTTAAAATTTAATATCATTAAATTTCTTCTTATGTTCTAGAATATAAGTATGCATATTAGTGATGCTATCTTATATAATATATTGTTGCAAAATTATAATCTTTTTCTCTATAGGGCTTTTTATTAGAAAACACTTTCTTGGAATCCGGTCCGCAAAATATCAAATATCCGACTCAAAGAAATTATCTCTTTCGATCCTCGAGCTATCGAATATCCGATGTTATATTCTGTTCGGATATCCGATATTCGATAATTTTACGATTGCATTTCTATTAGAAATAATAGGAATAATAAGAGTGAAAGATGATCACGATAGAGGACATTATTGTAATAAAATTTTGCAGAACAAGAAGCATAAAAAAAGTATGTGTTTAATGAAGGAGTAAAAATGTATAACTTATTATATAAAATAAATCAATTAATGTTACTTACAAATCGTAAAATTCTTTTTTGCGCCTTCTAAACTTTACTCAATTATATTTCTCCTATATCAACAATATTAAACATCCAATATAAAGTACTATGAATTATCTAACGTATAATACATTTATACCAGGTGTATAAGCTTAAACCCTGTTTGCTTATAAGTGGCATTAGTGAGCGTACAAAGCTCCTGGGCACACAACACACTTTTTTTATGTGTTTGACTTCTGTCAACATTAATCAGTGCACATCATCAGCAATTTCATACAACAACATACATTTTCGTAATCATGTCTAGTTTTTTGCTAAAAAAAGCATATGCGGGAAGCTTTGCTTTTCTGTTTCAATTTGAAGAAATCGGCTGCCGAATCGCATGCTTGTGGAGGCCTATGGCGACAATACTTTATCGGAAACAACAAAGCAAAGATTGATTTCGCCGGTTCAATGACGACAATTTTGATCTGAGTGACAAGAAGCGTGAAAATCGGCCCAGGAAGATTGAGGACTGTCAATTGCAAACTCTTTTGGACGAGGACGATACCCAATCGCAAAAAATGCTTGCCGAGCAATTGGGTGTTTCTCAAGCAGCCATTTCTATGCGGCTACATGCCATGGGGAAGGTTCAAAAGATCGGAAAATGAGTGCCGCATGAATTGAACGATAGGCAGATGGAGTGCTAAAACACATGCTAAATTCTGCTTGCCAGACAAAAAAGAAAATCGTTCCTGCATCGGATTGTGACAGGCGATGAAAAGTGGATCTATTTTCAGAATCCTAAACGCAAGAAATCTTGGAAAAATTGTTGATTCTGCTCAACCATCAACATCTTCCTCAAGACCAAATCGCTTCGGACGGAAGACGATGCTGTGCGTTTGATGGGATCAGAAGAGTGTCATCTACTACGAGCTGTTAAAATCTGGTAAAACTGTTAAAGCTCACCGCTACTAACAACTGATCAAATTGCACCATGCTCTGCGTGAAAAAAGGCCACATTATCGGAAAAGACATGACAAGCTAATTTTCCTCCACGACAACAATGGTCCAAACTACTTGGAGATACTCAACTGGGAAGTGCTACCCTATCTCGCTTACTCACCAGACCTGGCATCTTCTGATTATCATCTGTTTTCGTCGATGGGCCACGCGCTCGCTGAGTGGCACTTCGATTCTTACGAAGATGTCCGAAAATGGCTTGATGAGTAGTTTGTCTCGAAAGATGAGGAATTGGCGTGGTAAGACAAATTGCCCAAAAGATGAGAAAAAATGTATAGTTAGCGAGGACAATTATGAATAAATTTGTTTTTGCTTCCTAGGAAAAAAAATGTGTTTTTCTAACTAAAAAACAGCAGATTTAAGCTTATACACCTAATATATCGATATAAATATGGCGATATTTGTTCTATTTTTAAAAATTCATTTTTTTTCTCTATTTTTTTATCATTTGCATCACAATTGTCTTTAAATAGAAGTCTATCAATAATTATACCTAAGTACTCCATTACTTCTATTCTACATATTTCAGTATATCTAAAAGATTTGTGAAGTTGGCACCCCTAAATGCGAATTTTGACAAAATCTACATCGCATTTGATTCTACTATTTATTCACATTTGTTAATAAAAAAAATTTTTGTCTATCTTCGAAAAAAATTATAAATAAATAAAAAATTATAGCAATCCCATGTAAATATTCTTCCGAATTACATACGGGATTGTCCATCATGAGTACGCATTTGTCGATGCGTAATTGTTTTTTGTTCGCCTTGCAAAATAAAGTTATAAACAAATTAAACTTAAAAGAATTCGTCACTGTATAAGTGCTTTACTTCCTAATTACATAAGGGATTCAATTGGCCATACGTATCAATTGTCTTCGTTTGTCAGTGACGAATTGTTTAACTTTAATTTATTTGTAACTTTTTTTTAAAAGTTGGACAAAGGACGATTATGTGTGAACAAACGCGTATGCGTGATGGACAATCGTATCCTATATGTAATTAGGAAGTAGGCGCACTTACATGTATACTTGACGAATTGTGTAACATTAATTTGTTCATAATTTTTTTTTAAAAGTGGACAAAAGAAAATTATGCGTAAACAAATGCGTGTTAAGCATGGTGGACAATTAAATCCATAATACATATGTAATTCGGAAGAATATTTACATGGGAATGCTACAATTTATTTATTTATAATTTTTTTTCGAGGATGGACAACAAATTTTTTTATAGACAAATGTAAATAAATAGTGGACAATCAAATGTGATGTAACTTTGTCAAAATTCGCATTTAGGAGTGCCAACTTCACAAACCTTCATCTAAACATTTCAAAATATACACGTAGCTCTTTCTTTATACTGATAACTATCATATTTTTCCTGCATTTCAACTTCACATCGAAATTTAGAAAAAAAATAATACTGGTGTTATGTCATAAAAATTTTCAAAACTGTCATTTTTCACCTCCTAGACGTCATTTTTCTAAAAACTACGATGTGCTAACCAAATTTTGTCGATAGATTCGTGTTTAACAGACAAAAATTCGTTAAAAAGAACTATTTACATCGTAAAGCAAAGTGATATTGAAAATGTTATTGCCGGCGATTACTCACCTGGTCCGACATATTGTAACTGCCGTGATGGTACAATGTTTGATGATGTTGTGGAACGTTCAAAGATAAATTAAAATTGTTGTTTCTCTGTAACAAGCAGAAATGGAGTTCTTTGAGTAAGTTAAGAATAGTTTGACATTTAATAAATGACTATTAATTGACTATAAATATTATACTGTGTTTGATTCAGCGGAAATGACTATAGATATAGAATATAGATATATGAATATAGATATAGATAATGCAGACTTGGAAGCGACTATAAGTATCAAAAGTAGTGATAAAAGTTTCATTTTCGAAAAAGTGAAAAAAGTTTGTAAATCGATTTAAAAAAAGGTGTTTTCCTGAAAGTGAAAAATGAATATTTCTAAGAATTTGATGTTAAAAATTAGTTTACCTATGACATGCTAATTACATTTAAATTACGTCTATGAAATTAAAAATAATTTGATAATAAAAGCCTGCAAAATTTGTATTTCAATTCGTAAGGATAATACATATAAAATCTAAAATTAATTAAAAAAATTTTTTTATTATTAATTGTATTTCTAATTAAATTTTAGATAAATGGCATAATACTTATTCAAGCTAATAATAAAAATTCTTTCATTATAAAAACAGAAATTAGATTGTATCTCAAACGCATTAACGATATAATAAAATTCAAACTATATTGCTCTATATTTCAAGAAATATTAGAGGTATGCGAATTAAGTATTTGTAAGGTCGAATCGAATCGAATCGAATTTTGATTCGGAAATGAATCGAATAAAATTTTCACATACTGAGAGTTAAAAAAAACTTAAAAATTCATTTTGAATGTACAAGTATTTTAAAAAAAGTTGATAATGTGACATAAATAATACTTTCTGATAATACCTGCACATTAAAAATGACTCATTTTCTCATTTATTTAAAGAGATTTGGACCGTTGAAAATATTTAATCTATCTTTTAAATTCTTTTAAATTAACTTTTATTAATCTGTTTCTAGTACATAAAATATCACATAACATAACATTGATTGATAAATTATTGATAAATTAGAAACTTAAACTTTCATATACATATAAGTAAATAAATAATAATTGTGATTATAAAGTATTGTTTTAAAAGAATTAGTGATTATTTATTCTGCACGGAGAAATAATATTTAGTACATGTAACCATCCAATCATCTATTTTGTTGATATTTGACTAATAAAAACTTTCTTATTCTTTCATTAAAAAATTGTGTCGTTTTAATCAAAATTTTTATAATTCTAATTTGTTTTTTTAATCAAGATTTGGTTATCGTAAATTTTAATTAGGACAATTTTTTACAATTTTTTGACAAAGTAAGAAAGTTTTTGTTAATCATACATTTTATTGGTCAACAAAATGAATGGTTATATCGTATAAAACGTTTCTTTCAGTGTGTCGAAACTTAATTTAAAGTTAATTGTGCTAAATATGTACCTTTATTTCAGTTTCATTGGTTTAAACAAAATGAATAATACTTTAAAAATGAAGCGTTTTTTTCATAATGTAAATCAATAAGCGCACGCGCTTGCATGAAGATTAATAAGCGCTAATACAAAATTGGTCGCAGCAGATATAGGGAAGAGAGAGAGAGAGAGAGAGAAAGAGAGAGAGAAAGAGAGAGAGAGAATCGAATATAAATTGAAGCATAAAAGAAGCAAGTGATTCGAAATTTCGAATTATTCGGTTTCGAATCTCTCAGATTCAAAAATGGATCGAATCAAATCCACTGATTCGATTCGATTCAAATTAATTTGCACACCTCTAAGAAATATATTAAGATTTCTCCCAGATATCTTCTAAAAAATAAATTTTCAAAATAAAAACAATAAATTACGAATTTTTCTATTAAAATAAGACTAGTTAATTAACTATTTTTAAATTAAGTTACATAGTTTTTCATTTTATATTATAAAAAAGAAAATAAAAAATATATACGATATAATACCCATCATTATTTTCAATTTCCTTTAATCTTTCGGTTTTACTGCAAAAAAATTATCAAACGTGATTTCTTATCATCGAGTTTCTTTTGAAGTGGCTCAACATCAGATGATTTTAATTGCTCTCTAATCGACACCGCATCCTCAAGCATTCTATTATATCCTAACCTTAGCCCTATATATGTCTTTACTATCTAATGCTTTCTTCAGTCTCTCTCTCTTAAAGAAGTGAATCACTTGCTACTTTTTTTTGCACCTCAGTTTTTTAGCTTTTTTTATTTTCTTCTCAAGAAAGCTCTTTTGTGTCTTATCTAACTCTATTTTGGTTTTTTTAGAAGTTCTGATCTTTTCCATACTTCTTCTTCATTATCTTTCTTCTTTTTTCTGATTTTTTTTTCTTTTAAATATTTCTTATATTTGCTATGTGCAATAATCTAACAGAGATTATTAAATCTGTGATCATTGGCACCATTTCAGGTTAGGAAACTGCTTTTTTTTTATTTCTAAAGGAAGAAGACAACGAAAACGATTTGCTTTTGATAAACTTAGAATAGACTTCTTAAGTAAATACATTGTTGCCACTTTATAATGAACTTATGCCGATTTTCGAAAATTGAGAATATCAACTTCTTTAATATCTTGAGAAGAAAGTTCATTTTCTGTTAAATCTCCACATCTAACATCTTTAGCCAAAAGTAAATTCTTTAGAGTGACAAGATTATTATAACTATACATTATAACTAAATATTTAGTGTAAAGTCTTCTTTTTGCAAATCTTCTAATCTGTTGAGCCAATAAAACCAATTATAGACATGGATAGAAAAGGAATTTACATCATATTCTAAAGAATCTAATACTTTCTTAAAAGAATTATGGACTATATATAAATTGCACATTTCTATGATATATCATAGATATCAGTTCCATTCCATTATTTTCTTTTCTTACATCTCATTAACTTAACGTATTATAAATTTGTTAATATTGAGACTGTCACAAGATAACATTTTATAAAGAGAGGTTGTTTTTTAAAGCATTAAATATACAGTCTTTAAAATTTCAGTAACATGTTCTAAGAAAAATGTTTGAAGATGACAAAAGATTACTTCATTTAAAATTTCTGACCAAAATTGAAATTTATAACTTTTTCATTCCTTTTGAATTAGTAATTTTATCATAACAAATCACAAATGAATCTTTCTGTGCATCTTCACTACTAATTTACAAAAGGGTCCAAACAAAGGGTCAATTTGCAAATATTCAATTTTTTTTCTTACTGAATGAAAATGTGTCAAAACCTGTGCTGAATATAGCTCTCAATAAATTTGCAATTCTCACATGATAACGAAGAAAAATTACTTAAAACACATTTTATGATCCAAGATAATTCTGGTCCAAACAATTTCTTTTTTTTTTATGATGTATATAGATTCCATTTTATACTAGATTCCATTTTACTGACTGAGTCAAACCAGCTGAGGCACAGGAAAAATTTGAAATGAATGATCTTGCTAAATAAACTGATTGAATATTTGGTTCTTGAAGTTTATCAGTTTTTGATGATACTGCATGTAATATCAAATCAAGATAAAATTGACTAATATTAAATTTAATATCCGCATTCAGTTTATACGCAGAGGCTACATGCTGAGATTTAGCCTGATATTCTTTAATTGCACAATGGATGCGACACATACAGATTTCACAGAATAATATTGTAGATTCCTTTCTTCCTCACGATTCAATTCGATGGTCAAGCGCATCAACCATTCTGCATGCATAGTACATTTTGGATTTTTATCTATTTTTTTCTTAGAGATCATCTTCTCTCTACTACTATATAATATTTAATATTCCTGACAATAACAAAAATTAAAATATTTTCATAAAATTCATCAGCAAAGCTAGTATTGCATAGGTAATTATTTAGAATAACTACCTCACTTTCGATTTCAATGAAATTAGGCTCGTTCGACGCGTTTTTACTCAAAATGAAAGAATTCGGCTGAAAAATGTGGCGGTCGGCCACACGAACCGAGATATTAAGCATTAAAGACAACTATTGAGGTTAGAAAATCTGTCACGCGAAATACTGCGATGCATGTACTGCGATCACATTTTCGTGCTCTAAGACTACATGTGCATGTATTTTATTAATTTGCTTCTACATTGATATATTAATGTTTGATTCGGATCATCTTTTCATGGCTTATGGATTTACAACTTTTCACGTAAAGTGCGGATCCACATACAATACAGGTTTCCAAGTTGCACGCAGAGATAGTAAAAAAAATAGCGCGCATGAAGAAGGCAAAATTCTCTGCAATCGCTAAGTACATATAATATGTGCGAAGGATTCCCGCTCCCCTTTCCCTCTCGTAAAATCAAAATCAATTTTTTTATTAAATCTCGCTTTGCGTGTTAACTTGGAAACCTATGTGTTAAACCGCACTTCACATGAAAAGTTGTAAACCCATGAGCGATTCAATGCGAGTTTACAACTTTTCGCATATTAGAGCAGAGCAATTAGAGTAGGCTTTCGTTTTGAATGAAAACACAACGAATAAATCTAATTTCATTAAAATCGGAAGCGGTTGAGGTAGCGATTCTAAATAAATACTGACTAAAATACGTGTATATAGCGCTGCATTAAGTTGTGTGACAGATTTCCTAACCTCAATAATCAACTTTAATGCTTAATATCTCGGTTCGCGAGATCGACTGCTATATTTTTTGCCGGATTCTTTCATTTTGAGTGAAAACGCTTCGAATTAGCTCGATTTCATTAAAATTGAAGACGAGGTAGCTGTTCTAAATTATTAATTTGTATCAATTATAACCTCTATACATTAATATTCGCAACATTAATATACAAATCGTAACTATTTATTATTTAAGATTTAATATTTGAGAAACTGTCTGTAACTATGTCGTAGAGTAATATTCAATTTGTTTACATGCTGATTAAGTAGACTGTAATGATTACACTAGGAATAATATTGCAGTTCGCATCACATCGAATCACAAGATCTGTTCGTGTTTGCTCGCACTCATGTTGTTTGTAGACTCGTACGGTCACAAAGGCTGCACTCAGAATAACCTCACTTATCAGTTGTAAGAATACATGGATGGTCACTCTACATTGGTTGTATCGTAGACATCGCAAGTCACAAGCTTGTTGTTTCAGCCAATCTGATACTTCAATTTTAAAGTCGCATGATGCGTCTTACGATGCTTCTGGCGCTATAATACGATCAATATAGAATGGCCTTAATGCTGGATTCACATTAGATCCGAAAGATCCGACGTGTGTCGTATAACGCTCTGCAATCAATCAGAAAACAGGATTTTGCATCGATACGAAATAAAATTCTGCTTTCTGATCTGATGCAGATCGTCGTACGATGCACGTCAGATCCAGTATAAATTCAACATTTCCGTGGATACGTAGTAGAATGAATTTTTTGAGCAAATTTGATTGGTTGTTTCCAGTATTGCTATAGTTATTATGCGCAATGCTACATCTTGTATTTTTATATTATGCGCTCAGTGAGTGGTTGTTCTGAATAATTTCTTATTCTCTTCTTCGGTTTTAATGTTGATATTTGTACAGAAAAAGTGAGAAAAGTGAGGAAAAATGAAAATGAATGTTTCTAAAAAAATGAAAAAAAAATAAAAATAAAAATATAAGCCGTTCCATGCCTGATGAATGTAATGTGTACGCACGCATGCACGCGGAACTTTTTTCTTGCTATTCTAAAGATCTGTTCTTTTTCTACTCTAAGTTCTGAACTGGTGTACATTGATGCATAAATTAGGATATGATTACATGTAGCGCGGTACGCGGTACAGAAATTAACTAGATAACTATAGGAACCGCGCAAACCGTGCCACTTGTTTCTTTTCTCTCCTATTAGGGTGCCGTCCTATGATCGCTGTACGCACGTATTCGCATATCGAAAGATTCGACCAATTACTGACGATCCGCTGTTTTTACTGACGTACGCGACAATTGTGTCCTTAATGTCCCATAGAGCGATTCATGCGTAAGCCGATTAGCAGATCGCCAATCACAGAATCGTTCTCTATTTGCAAATTTCGCAAGCAGATCTAAAAAAAATAATTCTGTGATTGGCGATACGCTAATCCGCTTACAATTCGCTGTATGGGACATCACTCTTACATGTAGCGCGATAAGCGGTACGGGCTAGTGATAAATAAACTTTAATATGATTTTTTTTAATATATTAACTTATTTTTATACATTTCATCAACACTCTTATTTTTTCAACGAATTTACTTAATAATTGCATTTAAATCAATTAATTCTATTAAAAAGTGCTTAGTAATGTGAATGTCATTGGCCCATATTGCATACCGCGATGCATATAAAGAAAAAAAACAAGCGGCATAGTTTGCGCGGTTTCTATAATTAATTAGTTAGTTTCTGTACAGCGCTACATGTAATCGCACCCTTAGAGTGAGACTATAGTATGCTTTATACTAACATATTGCACTAATTCAGAACTAGTTCAGAATTCTTCATAAAAGAATAGACCTTTAGTCTTCTAAGAGTGCTATCCCATGACAGTCAGAATCTCGGAAAAGTTATATAGAATGGAGATCAATCAGAATTATTGGGATGCATTACAGTCCATCTACACATATACGCTAAATATAAGATTATCGAAATTGAATTTCTATATGTATAAAAAGAAATTAATTATTAATAAATAATTGTTCGATAAGTATTAATTTACAGGGTGTCTCAATAACTATTACTACCTAAAATCTTCTAATCTATAAGATGTAGAGAAAAATTTATATAACCAAAATTACATGATGTAAAAGGGATTATCATAGTGATAATAATTTTTGTGATAATAATTTTCAAGATGGAGGCGCTTCGAAGATTTCAAGGTCAACTTTGTTTTTTTAAATGGAATTATATAAATTTTTTTACATAATATGATTTCTCTAATTATTCTGCATATAAAAGTATTAGATCATGATAGCAAAAAATCTATAGTTTACGAGATAAAATATTGACATAAAATATTAAATAACTCGTAAACTATTGGTTTTTTTATATCACTACTTTTATATGCAGAATAATTAGAGGAATCATATTATGTAAAAAATTCATATAATTCTATTAAAAAAAATAAAGTTAACCTTGAAATCTTCGAAACGCCTCCATCTGAACAAAAAATATCATCATGATAGTCGCTTTTATACCGTGTAATTTTGATTATATAATAAATTTTCCTCTACACTTTATAGATTAGAAGATATTTCAAGTGATAATAATTATTGAGACACCCTGTATAAATATTCATTTTTTCAGCATATAAATATAACCATTTATAAAATTGCGTGCTTGTCGGTCTGAAATTTTTATATGGCTGTATTTCCCATGGAGCGACTTTTTCGAAAAATGGACTATTCTTCTTCTAACCTCAAACCATCTTTTAATTTAAAAGATTCTTTTACCTTCTGTTATAATAAAAAGTATATCGAAATTTTATTTTCTTACAAATTTTTTTACTAAATAATACTACATAATAATCTTTTTTCATAAAATATTTAAAATAAATTTTCTGATTTTTCACAATTTCGAAAATATTGGTCCATGAGGAACACAGCTACAAAAATTTCGGACTGACAAGCATGCAATTTTACCCCAATGATATAAATAGTTATATTTATATGCTGAAAAAATGAATGCTTATATATTATGAATTAATATTTATCGAACAATTATTTATATTAATAATGAATATATTTTATATTATTATTGAAATTCATTTTCAATAATCTTGTATTTAACATATATGTGCAGACGAACAGTAATGCATCCCAATGATTCTGGTTGATACTTATTCTATTACTTTTCCGAAATTCTGACTGTCATGGAACAGCACCTTTAAGCTCAAAAACGTAAGGCCAATAGCAAATTCGATGTTATGATTTCCTACTTACATCTTACGGCTTTACGTTTATGTGCCATGAGCTTTATTCTTATTTCGTGAGAATGACATAGAAATCGGGGGAAATATTCTGTAGGATATCATAATAAAGATATTCGAATTATTTATCAAATGTTTTAATCACTATAAATAAATCTAGTATTAGTATCACTTCGAAATAAAAACATAAATAATTGACGAAATAGCTAAGTGGAGATCCTATTGTATCGCTTTTTTCGCAACTTTTTAATTAAAAAAGAAATTAAAAATTGTACATACAAGGAGTTGATCACGAATGGTTATAGTGTACAAAAATTATCTTTGATATGGATTACCTTTAAATTTTACCTCGGATTATTTAAGATTACTTAAAACTATCTCAAATTAATCCAGATTATCAAATCTTACCTCATATCCAGGATTACCCAAGATTATCCAAAATTATTTTAGAGTATTTAAAATTACGTCTTATTTTCTAAGATTACCTGAAATTTTTCCAAATGTACAACATACTTTGCTCAGCTAATTGTAAGATTACATTATAATATAATGAAACATTTTTTCTTTAAATATTTTTCGTGTTATGAGGATTGAAGATTACAGTACCGCCAGCATTAGCATTACCCAAAGTGTCCGACTGACGACTAAAAATTATTTAAATGTTGTTCAGATCATGATCTAGATAATATTTGTCAAGATCAAGACCATTGTTTCTTCTTATTTTCATTTTTGCACTAAAAATTCGTTTTTACGAAAAAATAAAAATAAGAAATACAATCAATGACTTTGACCTTGACAAATGTTATCCAGATCATGATCCTGAATAACATTCAAGAGGTTTTTAGCCGCTAGTCGGACACCTTGGATAATGCTAATTCCGGCTCTATTGTAACTTTTAAGCCTTACAATTCGAAAAGTACTTAACAAAAAAATATTTTATTTTAGTGTTTTGAAAAACTCTCGAGGTAAGCTATAAAAATATGCAATAAAAAATAAGGGATTCCACTTAAGAAAACAATGATCACATTGATCTAGCTTTCAGAAGGTCACTCAAAGTCAAATCCGTATTTTCATCATATATTCACCTTAATGTTTTATAACTTTTGTCTGAGACATTTTACCATACCTAAAGCCGTTTCCGAGATATATTGTATAACTTCCCTGAAGTCCCTGGATGGGACTTTATAGACACCCTGTATATACATGCATATATATCACTTACATTCATTCGAACTGCGCGCCGAATTGGTTTTCCAAACTTATAAATGCAATTAAACTACTGTAATAATATCACGAATTAAATTAAATTGACAAGCAATTTTTAATAATTTGATATTCAATCATATTAGAAAGAATGTTAATGTTAGGTAAGTTAGACACAGAATTGAGCACGAAAATGTATTAAAATGAATTTTAAAAGCTTAAAATTTTAAGCGCTACTACTCGAGCGAAATGTAAGTTACAATACCTAACATTATAGTAAAACAAGTGTTTTTTTATACTTTGTTAAATTTGTTAAAATATATTTAAATCAGTTCTGCGACCGTATTTTAATGTCGTCAACATTAGTAAAGCAGAATACAAACTGGATGATAACGAACTAATAATTACAATCAAAATAGAATTAGGAAAAGAGGGATTTCATATGAGAATAATGACAAGAATAATATTAAATTAATTAATAAAAGAGGAGAGAGAAATAATGAATAAAGAATAAGAAATGAAGATTCTATGATAATTGAAATGGATGAAGAAACATATGATTTGGTATTAAGAAAAGAAAAACTAAATGTGGGATGAAAAAAATATTTAATCATATATTAATGTTAATCCTCAGTACATACCTTAGTTTTGGGCACTATACGTGATGGATCATTCATGTTCTGGATAAATTCATCACATTTATAAGTATACATTTATAAGTATAATAAAACATATTTATAATACGTAAATGTATTAAATACGAATATGAAGTCATAAAGGCCTATTTATTTTGAAGTTTTAAAAAATAAAGATATCTATTCCTAGATGCATTTAAGATATATTTGAGTATCTGTAATTAGCTATTTTGTTTTTCTAATAGTACTTGTGCTTACTGATTGTACTTCTGTCCACTTTTTCCAGAGTATTTGTTTCTTGCAAATAAAGTATCATAATACTAATAATTTATATCTTTAGCAATATTATATTCGATCGAAATTATCGAAATTATTTAAAAAAAATCAGTTAATCATTTAACAATAATAATTTAACAATAATACAACAAGAATTTAACAATAATAAATAACAATAAAATTAAGGCTAATGAAAGTCAGGAATAGAGGCGCATAAGTATTAATTCATGTAAAATACTTTGTTACGTATTCTATTTAGATTGTATGTCTTGCGATTTTCTTTTTGTAATTTCTGCCCTATACGGAATAGATTTGTGCATGCGTATGGCGCTAGAGTCTTTCTATCGTACTAGGGATAAAGTTGGCTCTACTGGACAACTAACGATTTTCCCGCCGCTTCTCCATTATCATGGATCGATCGAGATCGCAAGTATTATTGTATTTTTCTGCATAAGGCGGCTCAAAGTTTTGTTAGCTAAATATATTTAGTTTATTCTGTCTTACGAAGTTATGTTACTAATTATACAATATTAACCAATAGCAGATAATCATATTGCATGATATCTCAGTACCGTGATATTAGACGGCAGAAACTTTAAAGAACATACTTTCAATTGATAGATGCTTTATTCCGAAATCTTGAACGTTTCCATTCTCTTTAGTCATCATCAATAGTTAAATATAATTAACGATTAATGTTAGATCTGTCCTTGATGAGTCATTATCAGGTTCCCAAGACCAAAGTGGAATCTATAAGAATGGAATATATAAAATTGTAACAATATGTATAATAGTGAAGAGAACAATTCTCAAAAATTTGAGCAACTCACCTCAAACAGATGTCAACCATGAAGCTTTGGTAAGAAAAATTCTCTAATTAATAAATTAATCGTGCTAAGAGCACTTATAAATGATTAAGTTGACAATTCGAAATCTGAAATGGTTCTAACGAAATGGTTTTAATCTTTCTGAGATCAAATCGATAAATACAAAATTCTTATGTTATAAATAACAAATTTAACAACAAATTTAAATAACGAACACACACACACACACGCACGCACGCGCGCGCG
>NW_012130124.1:1048656-1067563 GCF_000143395.1 Atta cephalotes | reverse complement strand
AGAGAGAGAGAGAGAGATATCATTACCATTATTGTTATCATTATTATCGTCATTTGTGCGCGTTTTACGTCGTTCACGTACGAGAGATAGACTTGGTCCGTTTGCGAGTGAAGAGGAATCTCTTTCTCTCTCTCTCTCTCGATCCGCGGATTGAAAATTAATGACAACGAATCATTGGTGCGACCTATCGATCCCGATCCATCGACCGGATGATGCTTGATCGACGATTCCGTTACACATCTCCAGTTTTCCGGGGTCTCGCGCGGCCACCGTTCTACCGTCTCCTTACCACTTCGGTATTCGACGAATCGATTCCACGCTCGTTCAACGTCTGTTACGCTGCCTGGACGTGAATACTGCGGAAGTGATGCGTCGATGGCGCATCGTGAGAGGGTGCACATCAGTTTTCGGATACACTCGAGCGCACGTTGCATCACGTCACCGCGGCGGATTGCACTTCTGGACTAGTAGCAATGAGTATAGCGCGGGCAATTTTCTAGATATCGTATTCCCACTGGAGAGAGCCAGTCAAGAGGTGGCCGTAATTAACCGTAATTAGCAGGGATTTAATCTACTCGTATCTTCGTCCGAACCGTTTTCGTCGTCTCGACTGTATCGACTGAATTAAAGATGCCCCGTCGAGATTTATATCGGTTGCTCCTCTGTGACCCTGCCTTACGCGCGGGCTTCCGTTCGTGTGTTACTTCGCTGAAATTGATGGGAAGCAACGCGTAACGCGCTTCTCCTTCGCTTCGTACAATCTCCATGCGGTAAATTAGAAATTGCGGGGGTTGACTGATGAACGATATGCAATTTATAATTCATGAGCATTTTATGAGATAACGCGGAATGAAACGTAAGTTTTAAAATATTAATACAGAAAAAATATGTTCTGCATAATTAAAGTTTATTTTTTTAAAGACGTATTATAATTTACAAAATTGGTTTTTTTTTTTATAATAATCTTGATAGCAACAAGCTTTTAGATATAAGTCAAAGTATAAATATAGAGTGTTTTAAAATTCTCGTCATCGATAGATAGGATGTAAAAAAGAACCGCGTTTGCCACGTGTATGAGAGACCACAAGTGTTCTCGTGTCCCATATCCTGCTTGGATCAACCCTCTTGTCAATGATGAAGAGTGAGATTCGATGCGACACCCTCGATATTTCTATGATGCTTTTTTAAACTCTAAGTGCACCGTTATAGGTAGATGGCCATTGGCAGCATCCTATAGAAGTACAATAGATTGCCTATTTCCCTTTGCATATTTAGTGTGATGTACTTAAAATTTAAATAATAATATATTTGAATAATTAAATAGGTTTCTTTATCAAGTCCTTTTATAAAGAAGAAATTCCAGCATAAAAAAATAATGTAATTTTACGTCAATCATTTTTTTATGCTGGAATTTCTTACAGCGAGTTTATTTTGAATTTTAAAATAAGATTTCAACAATTTGAATACACATCTTGCGATGTGCAACCTTATCTTTAACTGCGCTACGAAATTCAATCTGACTATCTGGGTGCTAACATGTGTGGGACGTTTAAGAGATCAGTTTGCTGGCGACAAGGCTTCCCAAGCAAATATGTATTGCGCGATGTACTTAAGTGCCTGTAGAACTGGCAGTCGATAACCTCTGTTTGGTTTCATCTTACAAAAGTGCTGCTAGAATGTAGGAAGTTAATTATTTAGCCATAAATTTAGCCCGAGTGAAATCGATAAAACATTTCGACTATAGATTTTGATTATTTTTTCACGAATCTTCAGATTTCCTAAAATAATAGAATATCCATTGTTTGTTTTAATTTTCCGCTTGCTTTAATTAAATGGGAAATCAATCAGAGTATGTTTAGTGAACTACACACATAGATCATGTAACATTATCTCGTGACGTTAATCCGTTCGGTAGAAATCTGGACGCTGACATGGCGAGCTTGAGAGATCGGGCTACTAGACAGGAATAGATAAATACTTATTGCGTGGTGCGCAAAGCATGCTTAAATGTACATTCGAATGATCAGTCGGCGGATTCACATCCTTCAGATCTCGTCTTACGCTGGAAGAGTCGTGTACGCGAAGAGATACAAGGCGAGACGATAGAAAAAGATTCCGTACACGAGAGAAAAGATATGAGCGAGAAAAAGGAAATACGCGTGATGCGTTCGCGTAAACGGCCGTCTTCTCGGATTACGTGCTTTTCTAAGCAATCGCATGATTCGTATGTACAAACGATAGACAGAGATATGTGTAATGTGAGGCACGCGTGCGGGATAGTAAAGCTTGAACGATTTCAAAATTTGTGGATAGATTTAAAAGCGAGTTATATTATAAGCGTCGATTCGATGATCATAGATTATTGAAGTAATTTTAATAAAATATTTAAAATAATTAGAATAGATAATTCTATATATGTCAAAGATCAAATAAGTTTGTACAAAGGTCCATATCTATTCTTAAAAATTATACTTTGAGCATACACACACACACACACACACACACACACACACACACACACACACACACACACACACACACACACAGTGTATAAAATATTTAATTTGACTTGAGACATAAAATAAAATTCTTAAGAGTGGAACATTATTATAAATAAAACATAGGGTAAATATAAGATGAGTTAATTGGTCAATTTCGTCAATCATCATAGTATAAGCATGATAAAGTCCATCAATGTCTGATTGTAAATACAAACCATTCTTTTGCATAAGAATGTGCGCTTTCTCAGAAATTAAGCGTTTATATAAAAATATCTCACGTTCCAGGATTTGGATATCTTCCCAATCAAAATCATAATTGAACTCATTCTGTAGTTCGTAATTACTGATTTGTTGGTAGTATTCCAGTTTATATGATTGCGATGTTCTGCAATCCTAGAGTTTAATTTCTTACTTGACCCACGTAGGAAGCACACACAATCTTTACATTCTATCTTGTATATTATATTCTTATTATAATTTTTTGGAAGAATATCCTTCTGGACCTTAATAAACCTATTAAACTTATTATTATTAAAAAAGGATACCTTAAGATTTTCATTTTTATCGATCGAAAATTTATATCCGATGTAGTCGAAGTATACGGAATAATAAACCAAGGAATTCTTGTCAGAATTTTTATTGCAGTCATTATCAGATTTATTGTTATCAAAATTATTTCTGTCAGAATTATAATTGTTGTCAAATTTTTTCTCTCTCATGAAGCGTTTAGCAATTAAAAATTTCAAACGTTTAGAAGAAATAGTTTCAAATAACTCTATTGGATAATCATTCGTTAGTAACATACTATTACGAACTCAATATTTTTTTGATGAAATTTCGATTCCGAAAAAATCACAGTCCTATCGATCATTCCCATCACTATGCCTTTTTTTTGAGAAATCGGATGAGATAATAAAAAATTAAGGTATCTTCCCGAAAAGATTGGTTTATGATAGTCAAATTCTAAATAGTTATTCTTTATAATCGTCAAATTTAAAAAATTAATGCTATTCTAAAAAATTAAACTATCACCCCCATTCTTAAGTGTAAATTGCAACTTATTATGAAAAGAGTTAAATGTTGTGTAAAATGTTTTGAATTAAATTATTGGGAGCAGCCAACACAATGTCGTCAATATGTCTAATGTAAAACGGCACTACGGTGTAATAGACACTTCACAATGCTCTCCAACGCCTCCATCTCTAAATTTTGCAAAACAAGATCCGCAATCATCGGAGAAAGAGGCGAATCCATCAGAATGTCAAAATTCTGCCTGTAATATTCATTATTAAAAGTGAATATCTCAAGTTGAAAATTTTATACACAATATCTATATATATGTTCTTGTAATTTGTTTATAACATAAGAATTTTATCATGGTTTGATCTCAGAAAGATTGAAATGTTCGTTAGAACCGAAACTCCGAATTATCAATGTTAATCATTTATAGGTGCTCTTAGCACGATTAATTAGAGAATTTTTCTTACCAAAGATATTCGTAACATGGTTGACGAATGTTTGAGATGAGTTACTCAAATTTTTGAAAATTATTCTCTTACTACATATTGTTACAACTTTATATATCATATTCCACTTCAGTCTTGGGAACTTGATAGTGACTCATCAAGGACAAATCGTTTAACTATTGATCGTTAATTATGTTTAATTTATTAATAATGATTCCAAAGAAAGGAAACGTTCAAGATTTCGGAATAAAGCTGCACATCATCTGAAAGTATTTTACATGAATTAATACTTGCACCTATTCCCACGCTGACTCTCATTAACCTTAATTTTTTATTGTTATTTATTATTGTAAAGTTTGAAAGTTCGATTCAAATTATATTTTTTGTTATTCGAATTTAAATAATTCTTAATTTTTACTTACTAAAATTTTTTTCACATAAAGCAAAAACAAAAAAGTGAGAAATATTGGATTTATTAACAATGCAATGACCAATCATTACACCGCTAAATAATGCAATGTACTGTCTACTCGACGCACACATTTCACCGACATTTGAATGACAGATCGAATTTAAAATTTAAGAGGAATGGAAAAGTTTATATTTGGCTGAAAATTGTATAAAATTTAAATGCCGTTTTCTGAATAAATGAATAAAAATATACAAATTTAATATCTGTTTTAACATTTTCTTAACGAATAAAATGAACTGCGAAAGTTCACAAAATATAAATAATTGAGGACAATATTGATAATTAAAGGCGACTGCATGATTTGCGCACTGCCCTGTGTACTTGCCACGATTTAAACAGTAAGAATTTTTCAATTTTTTTGGTGAGATTCTCGTCTAGACCTAAAATCTGACAAAAAAAACATGAAGATTATAAAAATGATGGTGAAAAATAGAAAATATCGAAAAATTCTAATTGTTTATTGTTAAAAAACACGCTTAAAAAATATATTTTTGTGCACAAAAGCTTATGAAAAAATTTATCTTTATCTAAAAAAGAAACAATGGAATCGATATCTGCAGCCGTTCTTGAGTTATCGTGGCAAGAACAGAGCAGTGTGCATTCGCCTTTAATTGTCAATCATTCATATTTTATGAATTTTTATTCATTAATAAAGCATTAAAAGTATGCTAAAAAGAAATTTATGTATGTTTGTCCGCAAACGACATTTGTATTTTACACAATTTTCGGCCGTCTAAATCTTTCTACTTTTTTTAAAAATATCATATTTAACAATTATTTTTGTCAATTCTATTTTAGGACTCTTCGTCCTGGATCCTAGACTTATGCTTGTGTTTTTTTTTTGCCTCTGTCAAGTTATAGCACTGAGCAGTACATTAGGTCTTCTTAAAATTTTTTTAGTTTTTACTATTAAGAAATATATATTACTCAAAAAGTATAATATAAACATAAATAAAAATGCCGTGAGTCACTGGTGATTCACTCTGATGAACAACTCAAAAATTGTTTTAGCATGGAATATGTTAATGGAATTACTACATTGATTTCGATTTTATTGTTATATTTACTAAATTGAGCGTATTTTTAAGAAGCCATATATATATATATATATATATGAGACACACATGCATAACGTTGAATTCCTCGAGGAACGAAGGTAACTATGTCTATTGCATTGTTCCCGTTCCTAGCGTCTGCATTCATTGAAACGCAATAACATCCAATTAATGTCTGGCCGTTACGGTGAAATGTCAAACATTGCCCATCGGCATAACTTACTTGCAACTATCTTGATTACAGATTATGCTTTTCTGAAATTTCATTGCATATTCTAATCACGCTTTGATACTGCAGTCGATTATTTTTATACGCAATATAATAATGATCGAGTCAATATTAAGTAAATATTATAATCTGCATATTCTTAGGAATTTTATCTTTTATATTTCTGCGTTTTTAGCGTTTTCTCTACATTATCTTTGTTACATATCTATTACCAAGAAACACACTAAGTCAAGAGAAAATGAACTTTTTATTTTGAAAATCTTGAAAGTCAAAATGATTTTTTGTTATAAAATTTGACTCTTTATTGAAGAAGAGTTCTTTATTAAGAATCAAAAAATAAAATTATTTTTATTTTTGTTGACTTTTGCGCGGTCGAAAAAAACTATCTTTAGTTAGATACAAAATAAGTGAAAGATAGGATATTTTAGACATATACATTGGCTGTGTGTCAATATACATTATCAATACTGAAAATCATGTAACTACTCATAACTGTTCCCTTCACTTAACTAAAATGTAATGAATAAAATATTGTATATGATAATGCATTACTTATACGCTAAAAGAAAAAAATATACATTCATTTTGTTTAGCCAAAAAAATTTTATTTCTATAGTGGATCTGAATAGGCTCAGCTGAATAGTCAGTGATCTTAAATAGATCGAATAAGTTCTACAACGTTCAGCCTTGAGCTGTTATATCGTTCGAGTTTTTTTATTTGTGCGCTGTCCCAGAAAAGGTTGCATAACTTTTTAAATTCTTAGACTTCTTGAAAATTGTTTTAGTGATATACAATATCACTACTGATATACAATACATATATTAAACCATATATTAAATTTTCAGAAAATAATTTTCCATTTTTCTATCATTTCAATAAAACTGAACCTTTGTGCTATATCCTAAATTACTTTCAGGAATTCTCTCTTCCTCCCCCCCCCCCACGTATTAATAATACTCTATTCCGAAAATCAAATATACAAGATTTATATGCGCCATTTTTTGCGCTATATCCTTTATTGCCCTTTTAAAAAGGGCATTTCATTACAAAAGTAAAGTCACGGAACAGCCAGTTCCAGCCGACTTTTTCCGATAGTTCTGCAATAGTTCCAACGCTTTCTAATTTTTTAAAATCGGAATTCCTATTTTTAAAACAGCCGCTACAAGAACTATCAAAAACTATCGGCATCGCATACTTATCAAAAGTGTGCTATTAGCAGTCAGATTAAAAAAATTATTTAATAATACTTAACCTTCCGTTGATAAGATTGGAATAAAAATGACTCCACGACTCGTTTATTTTTGCTGAGAAATTTTGCTGGCTTCAGATTCCCATTCAAGCTTTCAACCTTGTTTATCGTATGTTAGGCATGACATCCAAGGAGCATTCAGGTGAGAATCTGAACGCCTTTTCTTTCATTTTGTACATTAATTAGATGAAAAATGAGCATGAGGTCAGATCGATTCCACTTTGGAATCCACATTCTAAAAGTTCATTTTATCAATGGAGAGTTAAGAGCAAGAACTTTAAGACCCATCGAAAACGTTTGGAACTTATTGCAGAATTATAAGAAAATAGCAAAAAAATCGGCGGGAACTGGCTGTTACATAATATTATAATTTATTCTTGTGGTGTGATGCCAGCTCTGATTGAAAAATACTTAGAGGCCGAAACTGTCGCTAAAACCTATCAGGAACTGTAGAACTTTTCGAGAATTTCATGATGAAGATAAACTTTTTTGAAATTTAAGGTGTCAAATCTGCATATTCTTAGGAATTTTATCTTTTATATTTCACTGCGTTTTTAGAATTTTTTCTATATTATATTTGTTACATATTAGATATGAACAAACACACGAAGTCAAGAGAAAATGAAAAAAACTTTGTTTTGAAAATTAAAATGATTCTTTGTTACAAAATTTGACTCTTTATTGACGTTAGAAGAATCAAAAAATGAAATTATTTTCATTGACTTTTACGCGGTCGAAAAAAACTGTCAGTTTCAAAACCCCGTGCCAGGGTCTTATTTCAAATAAATTTATTTAAAATATGTATTTTAAATAAAGAAAAAATTTAAACGTTAGTATTTATTATTTTAAATAACTTCTGACCTATTTCTTATTTAATATTTTAAATATAATAAGTTTTTGGAACTTATGTTATGTTTTTATTTTAAATATTTTATGTTTTTTTATTTTAAATAATAATATCAAACAATAATAATAATAATATCAATAAATAACTTGTATCAGTTTTTTATCGATTTTATATTTTGAATAATTTTTTGGAACCTATTTTATATTTTATTTTTTTCAAATACATTTCATAACAGTTACTTTATTGACTTGTACGATTTTATATTTTAAGTAAGTTTCTGAAACTTATTTTATATTTTTTATTTTAAATAAGTCGTATCAGTTATTTTACCGAGCCCATTAGATTAAATATTTATTTTTAAATATTTAATCTAATGGGCTCGGTAATTTTTAAATATTTAAGGACCAGAACTATTGTTAATATTTATCAGGAACTATAGAACTCTTCGAGAATTTCGTAATAAAAATTAATTTTTGCGATACTTGGGATGTTTTACGCGAAATTGGCACCCCATTAAAAAAAAAATTCTTGTTTCAGCTAAATCAGAACTTGTTAAAATCTAGCAGTAACTGTAGTGCAAACGGAACTGTGTATAAAATTTTGGATTTATCAAAATAGGATGCCAACTTCACACCGGCCATTTGTATTTCCTGTATTTGTACCTGTTTGTACCGATCATTAGTACTTCAAACAGTAAAAAAATTAATGAATTATAGAAAATAATCAGCGCGCAACTTTATGATTTTTTAATTACGTTTATGTCATTCGAAAGAGGATCGTTTATATTCCTTTGTACCTTTTTTATTTTGATTTATATTAGGTGTACAATTTTGCTTCCGCCGTTTTTTTCCGAAATTCGAGGCTTTATTGTAAAAAACTGGTTATACATTTATGATTCAAAGTATTGTCTATCGCTGGCCACTACTTTCTCCCATCTTTCGGGTAGCGTACAAATCCCGCATCGAAAAAACTGGTCATCTTTTGAGGCTATCTACGAATCGATCCAATTTTTTACTTCTTCATAAGACCGGAAGTGCTGGTCACGGCCAGGCCGTGTGCCATTGATCGAAACAAGTGATAGTCAGAGGGAGCAACGTCTGGAGAATACGGCGGGTGGGGTAGGACTTCCCATTTCAACGTTTCCAAGTATGTCTTGACCACTTTCGCAACATGGGGTCGAGCATTGTCATGCTGCAAAATCACTTTATCGTGTCTCTCGTTGTATTGTCTTTCAATGCTCGGCTCAAACGCATCAATTGCGTTCGATACCGATCGCCTATGATTGTTTCAGTCGGTTTTAAGTTCATAATACACTACGCCGAGCTGGTCCCACCAAATACAGAGCATGACCTTGGACGTCAAAATCACCGTTCTTCTCGAAGCGTTGAAACCACTCACGACACGTTCTTTCACTAATAGCAGCCTCACTATAAGTATTTGAGCATTCGATGAGCCTCAGCCGCAGATTTCTTCATATTGAAGCAAAAAATTAAAACCTCCCGCAAATGACGAGAATTTGGCTCGTAAACTGACATTTTCAATCGAGAATACCTTTATGATGCAGACACAAATCGACTAATGTTTCTATGGGGTTATGTTGACAGATGTCCAAGTTTATTGTATGACGTCTATTATCTATTTATTTCGACCACCACTTACCGCTAAAGCCATCTATAGGAAAACGGCGGAAGCAAAGTTGTACACCATATCTCAAAGGCTTCTGAGATACTATACTGTTCAAAAATTCAGAAATTCATCAAGAGGGCAAGTCGGCCATTCTTAAAGATATCGAAAAGCAATTTAATTTAATTTAATATTATTTATTTTCGGAAGAGAATATGTAAACCTGGCACTCAACTTTAAGAATAAAAATCTTTATAATGATCATTAAATTAAGCTAGATTGTTTTAGCTAGTTTTCTTTTCGTAAGAATAGAACTTACCTTAAAAAGTTCAAAAATATAATAGAAAAAATGCTACCCTATTTTGAGATACTTAAAATCTGTAAGCAGATAATATTTCGAAATCGATTGTACTTATTTCAATCTGAAATAGCACTGAAATTACAAACTTATTTACGAAAAAAATCTTCAGAAACGAAGTTAGCTTTTACCTTTATTTCGGTATAATCACCCCCTTAAAGATACAAACGAAATGAAAAAAACAATACAAACAGGTACAAGTAATATTAAATTAGATAGCATTTTTCTTTCTAGGATAATATCTAAAGTGAGATGATAGTATTTTTTCAATATTTAATTTTGAACCCTGAGGTAAAAACGGATAAGAGGGTGAAAGGGGGGAGGAGAGAGAGAGAGAGAGAGAGAGAGAGAAACGAAGGAAGAAAGAAGAAAAAAAGAATGTGGCGGGGATGAATATTTATTAGCTTTTCATATTATTAGCTATTTAAAAAATTTATTAAAATTATACAAACAATACATAATCTTAAATTTATATTATATAATATATAATTATATAATATATAATTATATAATATATAATTAGATAAAATAACATTAAATATTATACATTCTTTTAATACTCTTTTAATACTCTTTTTATTGGTTCAATATTGCTTTCATACTTTATACGGTAAGGCCTTATTCATTTTTCTCCTTCGTAAAACATACTCTTACATAAAATATGCTCTTTTCGTTTTTGCGAAATTTTATTAGAATTTTCCCGGCCTGCTGTATTTATCTTTCGCTCTCAATTTCCACAATGTCTAACTTATTTCTTAATTGCTTTGGCATAATGTTATTTAGGATCTTATAAATAAAAGTACACACATTATAATAAAGCTTCTGTTTTATGTACATAAACTGCAGCGCACTTGCCGCATGTGTTCCACTTTTGGTGTATCTGTTGCATTATGACTCATAGTTCGGTTTTATACTTTTTGTAATTTGCTCAGTTGCATTTCTCTTCTTCTATATCAATCAACAGCATTACACAATATTCAAAATGAAGTGCTATGATTGTTTTATATACAATACATCTAATCTTATATATGTAAACTAGTATAAAATTATCTATTAAAAAAATTATTTATTAAAAAAACTCGTTCTTCCTATTTTCCCTATTTTCCCTAGCATGTAATCACAGTAGTATTTAAAGTTTGTCATCAATGATTATACTTAGATACTTCATTGTTTCTACATATTCTATTATAGCTCCACCTAAATCCGAACATTTTAATCATACAAGCATTTAAGATCCAGCTAGACCGTTTAAGACTTTGATTTCTATAATTTGTGTTATCACACACATATATGATCCTATATTTTTTAACATAATATTACCACTCAGCTTTTTCCTTATATTTCTGACTATCATAAATTTTCCTTGCATTTAACTTTTATTTATTTATGTTCATTCATTTTTTTATTATGCTAAATACCATACCATCATTTTATTTTCTAACTCCGCACTACTCTCTTCAGTATATTAGCATATCGTCTGCAAACATTTTTATACTACATTCTTCTGGACTTTTGACCATAACATTTATATAAATTATGAATGACAATGGAACTTAAAACAGAGCGTGATACTTCACGTGTTCTGTGGACAATAATTTTGAATATTTATTATTGGATCGGACCTGCTGTATTCTATTTTCCAGATATGACCTTAACCATTCTAAAACTATACCTCTAATTTCATACTGATACGATTTCTCTAATAATCTTCCCTTATATTGTTTCAAATGCTCGTTTAAGATCCATAAAAATTACCCCTACCATTTTTCATTCACTATTACTTTCCGCTCTATAATGTTTCGAATCGCTGTCTCGAGCACTATCTTCTAAAATCCGATTAGTAGTCTGTTATAATATAGTTGTTTTTCAAAAAGACTTTGTCTTTTTATAACTATCTCCTTATATACTTGCTGAATACTTGCTGAAATATTAGTAGTACATTAATAAGCCTATATTCACTTGCTTTTTTAGGTTTTTCTATTTTTGGGATCAATATTATCATAAATGTTTTCCACTCTTCTAGATAGCTCCCCTTAAAGAGCTGTTTATTATATCGATAAACCCGTTTTTTATTATATTAAATGCTGTTTTTAATATGTCACTAATTATTCCTTCATTTACCTTCATTACCTTTCTTTTTTGATAATCCCATAACAATTTCTTCTAATTTTGCTTTGTGACGATCAAATCTATAGTTCCTCTATTATTAATTATATTATACAAATTATTTATACGTTTTCCACAGATTTACTTTCTTCATTTATCAAATTTACTATATGACTAATATTCTATATGTAATATATATTATGCTCTGTTGCACTCTTTAATGTTATCTAATATTTCAAAATTGTATTCTCTACTCCTGTAACCGATTGATTACTTCTTTTCTTTTCACATAGCTGTGAGATTTTCTCTATTTAGATCTATCATATTTTTATAATACTCTTTTTTTCTTTACCTTAATTAATTTGACTATTACATTTCTTTCAATTTTAAACTGTAGCCATTTATACTCCGTATCGTCATATAATTTTTGTACGCCACATCTCTTCTAGCAGTTTTTTTCTTATCTCATCTGAAAACTACTTTTTTTTCTCCCATATTTTCGGAATTTCTTCTTAGGTAGTATCTAGCGCATCTATTATATTGTTAACAAATTTTGTGCTCTTATATTTACATTGAGATGTAAATCTTGATTTCGTTGTAATTTATTTCCTACTAATCTAATAAATTGATCTACGTTAAACCGTTATAATTTCTAACGTAAAATCCTTTAAATCAGATCATAGATAGACCTGGAAAACTGGAAAAAGTCAGGGGAAAATGTAAAAAAGTCTGGAATTTCGAAATTTGCTCATAATTTCCTTAAATTATTCCTATTCCAAATAATTGTTATAATTTTTTAAATATTATACCTGACGTTTACAGTTCAAAACTTACGCACTTTAAATTATTTTAACAAAATAATTCAAATTTATATAAAGATTATGCGTTCCGCGAGTTTCCTCCATATCCAGATCATTCTTGGAATGTCAACGTTTCCTTGCAATCCATTTCATCAGATTATTGAAGACTGATCAATTCCTCTCCCCCCTCCCATCCACCCACAATTCTCTTCTTTCCTTCCCCCCCCCCCCTCCCATCACTGCAACAAGTAGGATAATATAAAAGGAACGACTCGGATGAACAGCTCAGTATCAGACTGATCCTCGCCCTGATGAAGTGAATTGCAAAGTTCATGAAACGTTGGCATTCCAAGAATGGATACGGAGGAAACCCGCGAAACGCATAATCTTTATATAGAAAGCTTCAAGAATATAATTCAAATTTATATTTTATTCAATTTTTATTTGATTCCTCTTCATCGTCGTAACTGTATTCTTTTTTTTCAAAACTAATTTATTTTTTGTTGGCTTGAATGTGCATCCAAAATTTTACTATACTTTTTTTGCGTTTTTAATAATATAATTTTCCTCAATCTTTAAGTCTAAATGTTAAAATTTACATATTTTATATAGAAATGAAAAAATTACATGAAAAATTTTCCATTTTTATCTGGAAAACCTGGAAAAGTCAGGGAATTTTTAAATTCATTTTCTGTAACCTAAAACTTATTCTCAGTTACTTGCATTTAATTCAATTTTTAGCATCGGTTATTTTAGACTTATGAATTACTTGTACTTGTACTTGTAATTTATTATTAGCAAAACTAAATCTATAATTATTTGACTATCCTTCGTAATTCTCGTTAGCCTATCCACATACTATTTCATTCCTAAACTCAACATTGTCGATTGCAACTTTTATTTCGTCGAGTATAGTTTATCGAGTTATCTATATTAAAATCACTTAATATTATACATTCTCCTAATATTAATTCTTCTATTATCATCCAATAATCTAAATTCACTGTGTGATACTTGGTAAATGATACACTACCATCACACTTTTATACAATTTCTCTTTTACTTCTATTGTAATATATCGGTAGTTCGATATTTTCTTGCCAATATTATATCATATTTAATATCATTTCGTACATAAAGAGCCACTCTTTCTGTACTCCTATTTTCGGCATCACATCTAAGCATGCTATAACCCGCACATTTACTTCACCATCTTCAATTTTAGCTATTGTATTAATTTCCGACAATGATCGCAGGATTAATTTTCTTTATAATCTGATATTATATTGTATCTCGTCCTTATGCGCTATCAACTATGCCGGCTAAACAATATTGAGACCTAACTAGAATTGTAGACCATAAAAAAAGGATTAAAAAAATTCCATATGCTTTGTAAAATGAGTCTCTTGAGTGCTACAGCTGTTCAAAGTTCATTATTATCACCATGTATTGTGTACCATGTAGGACTGATTTTATTCAATTTCTTGAATCATCTAGTATCTGGAATATGTTCAATCTTGACGAAGACAACTAAAATCTTTTTTCGATTCTAAATGAATAGTTATAAGTATATTAATATATATTGATCGATGGAGAGAGAAAGAGAGAGAGAGAGAGAAGAGAGAGAGGAGAGAGAGAGAGAGAGAAACACTCAAAGTATGAAACAAAAGATTTTAATTGATTTGAAAAAGCAATTCAGTATTTTTAACTGTAACGTTTCCATCTTTCGTTTCATTATGTTTTTTTATAATGATACCGACAGGAATGATATATATTTAAATGTGTTGAATGGAGCTACTCTTGTGAAACTACTAGGCTCTTGTTCTAAGAAATCCAACACTTCCCCAGCCAAATGTTTACGCGACTGGTTTTTTAAATATTGCCCACAGTGGATCTTATCGCGACTAGTAGCTGCTTCAGGGTGATCCCGGTTTACCCCGATTGATACATTCATCGCTTGTTTATCTTCCCCTTCCCAGGACGAACTCCAAGGCCATCGTTGTCATTACAAGCAAATCCGAATTTCTGTGACATGACGGCATGAATCGCGACTAGAAACTCAGCCGGATTAATAAACTGTACCAAATACATTTTAGATATTACTTCAATATTTTTGATAACAATTCATTACTGCGAAGAGGCCTGGTCGCAAAGAAATTGAATAAGACTAGTAATATATGGTATAATCATAATAGCAAACTTTGAATAGTTCTAGCACTCAGGAAACCTCTCTTATAAAGTTAGACTTATGGAATTTTTTATTCTCTTTTAATACCTTAAAAGTTTAGGCAAAAATTTGTCTCAAAGTTGTTCATCCGGAATCCAAATTCCTCTATAAAACTGGGTATAGTCCTGTGCATTCGTATATTAGCTTCGCTTCCTTTTGTTTCTTAGCATCCTCCCAGTTGACTCTCTTCTTCTCCTCTTGCAATGCCTTCTTAAATGTTGGACAATCCGGACTAAGAGCGTCATATTCATTTTATTGTTTATCTTCAGATTGTATATCCGACTGTTAAACACTTAACACATCTTTTTTTGGTTTCTGTACATTTCATTGCTTTATTTGCACATTTTCCTGCACATTTATGGTATGTTTTATTGTATAATTTTTTGCAATATATAATTCCAAGATTTAAAATATCTTTTAATAAACTCTTAATACATATTTTTGGATCATTCATGTTCTGAGTCATTCAATTCTTTTCTTTGAAATATTAAGAGCACTTGGTCAAATTCCGATCTCTTTTCTCTTCCTAAAAAAAGTTTGGCATCTAGAGAACAAGTTTTGTGCTAGCTTCAATGCGTATTCTTTAACTAGAATAACCCCGAAGTTCACCTCTAAGTCATAAATGACCATCGTGAGTGTACATTTTTGTACCTACAAAATTTTTATTTTTTTTTATTTTTAACTAATTCTTGTTTGTATTGCGGGAATATTTCACAAATTATTAAAAAAAGAATTTAATCCTAGAATAACATATTAATTTTTAATAAACACGATAGTTTTTGGCACCCTTATATTAAATGTTGTCTGTAATATTACACACACAATTACAACACACGCACGCACAATGTTGTCTGTAATATTATAAAGAACATTTTTCTAATAAATTATAAGTTTTTTAATACAATAACAATAATATAAAATGCAATAAAATAAATTGTTTCATACATAAATGCAATATATCTTCCATTTATAACCTTCCATTCATGCCATTAAAAAAAAACTTCAGGTTTTTAAATAACTAAATTTTTTGGACAGCGGACACTTAAACTATTTTTCCTTTTATTTGAAATATCAACTTAATGATATTAAAACATATTTTTCTTTACACATATTTGTTTTAGAGTTTTACATTTTTTTATGAAAAAGTGCATTTTTCTTATTTTGTTAATTATATTTAATTATACAATAATAATTTATATACTTTAATAAGTTTAATTTAGGGGCGATTATTTTATATATAGAAAGATTTCGACTTCTCATCATATTTATATTATTAACGTCTCAGATCGATTGTCATTAATATCCGAACGTTTCGGCACACAGTCACGTCCGAGACAATTAAATTTAAAATTAAGAGTATATTATATTCATAACATCTAACTTGACCGCTCATTAGCGTTCTCTATTGTATGTATGTTGTACATTTACACAGTCGGATTTTATTTCTTAATTTATATATAATTTATTATAAACTATACAATTATACAACTATACAAATATTTTCTAAAGATGTCAAAATATATGTAAAAATCGTTTAATAATTTTTATATGTATAATATATGTCACATAAATACTCTATGCAAGAATTTAACATTATATAATAATATTATTATATAATGTTAAATTTTATAAAATTTAAATTAAATAGTTTAACATTATATAATAAAATACATGAAATAACACTTATGAAACTATTAATTAGTTTTATTCAAATAATTCATTTACGTATTATGTTTCAAAAAAAATCAAATGTTCAAAATTGTCAACCAATTATTTCCTCGCGGCGTTAAGATTTGTTGTTCTGTGCTCCAAATGCATGTTCAACAGGCGCGAAGGGACGAGAAAAAAAATATAATATAAAAATTATTTATGAATAATTTTGTGTGTAAATAAAAAAATATACACGATCATTCACGTATACTAATAAATAAAAATAATTATTTTAATTGTACTTTCCTCCCAGTTTTTATTTTAATAAATTCATTAATTACATCATTATAATTAGTACTGCGCAATACTTAGGTACAAGTAATTAAATATGAATTTATGTACCTAGGTACTGTACGAGATATTTTATTTTTCTGACATTTACATCAAGGCAATTTCTTGTGTACCTATATTTGGATACATTTTAATTATATTTTGATTAACACTTTTCTACAATAAATATAATAATATACGTTTAATAAGCGCGGAGCTAGATAAAAAGTGTATTATATTGTATATCATATAGATATTTTTTATAATTAAATATTTATAAAATGTGATATATTTTAACTAGAGTTGTCATTCATACGGATTTATCCTAGTTTTGAAGGCATTGGAGAGCGTCCGGGCGGATTTTTTGAAGTGATCTACATTTTGTATAGTTTTTCATAATAATTGCGCAAACATTGTCATGATTGAACTCCCGGTCGCCTCGCGCACTAATGTTGCTCAGCTGAAGTCATTATGGCTGTGTTCTAAAAAAAACCAAAATTGATTGCCAGTACTGAAAATCTATAGTGCACGTAACGTAAACTATAATATTTTCATTGTTGGCAGTAAATTTGGAACACAGCCTATAAATCTAATGACTTTCAACGTTTGACTGGCTTGGTGTGTCAGTCGTCAATAGTAAACATAGTAAACAATATAGTATAGACTGACATCGTCTACGGTTAGAAAAATAAAGAGCGCTGGGCGATGCCACTCCTTGGACGATCAATCTAGATCTAGATATATTCACTTCCATCATGGATATACTATTGTCTATGCCATCTATGGTAATGAGCAATTGAGCTGATACGAACGTTGATTTTTAGAGTGAGTAGACTAATTCTCGATGCAGGAACTGATTGCTGAGAGGCGTTGCATACACTATTTACGAGTTTATGTAAATACAATAAATATATATATTTATATATATATTTATAGTTATATATATTTTTAATGTTTTTATTTCATGTTTTTATATCCTTATAAATTTAATTTGTTTTCAGAACTGAAAATGCCTAAGCGTAAATGCTCATTTAATGATAACTTGCAACGTAAATTTCTAATGATGCAAAAAGGTAAACATCATTGGGAAGTTGCTTGACAAATATTTCAATTGCAAATAAAGATTAATAACATAAAGATTAATAACATAACAAAGATTAATAACATAAATGACCATTTAAATACTCAAAAACACAAAAAAAATTTAAGAAGTCAAGCAAATATTTCAGATGTTGCTACATTTATGATTAAGTCTGGCTCTGATAAAGACGTTATCCGAGCAGCTGAAGACACGATGGCCTATCCTACAGTATATCATCATATTATATGTCCTTTAATTCTTTAGATTGTACCACTGCCCTAAATTGAGAATTATTTTCGGGATCAGATATAGCAAAGAAACTTAGATACAATCAATATTAGATTAGATATTAAATTAGATATTAAATTAGATATTAAAGCGACAGCTATTATAAACAATATACTAAATCCTTTATCGATTGCCGAATTCAGTAATGATGTATAAGATGAAGAATGTAACATTCGTAAGCGTGTCCACCGATGCTAATCATGGAAGCACAAAATTATTCCCCATTATTATTCAATATTTTAAATACCAAAAGAATGACATTACTTCAAAGCTTGTCGAAATAGAGACTGCAGAAAATGAGACATCAGATGTAATTACTGAGCTTATTGTGAAACAATTTCGTCGGCGTAATTTCTTAACGAAATCGCATTTTTTGGAGACAACTGCAACACAAATTTCGGGGGAAGAGCGCGAATAGGGCCAATAATATTTTTATAAATTCAAAACAGTTCTGAATTCCAATATTATAGAAATTGGTTACTCTGCAGATATAATTAATAATATACCATGGGTGCGATTTATTGCTACTGGATGTGGAGTCTATCATCTTAAAAATCTACAATTATTTTGTTATATATTAGGTGTACAACTTTGCTTCCGCCGTTTTCTTATAGATGGCTTTAG
>NW_012130124.1:1020699-1048636 GCF_000143395.1 Atta cephalotes | reverse complement strand
CGGTAAGTGGTGGTCGAAATAAATAGATCATAGACGTCATACAATAAACTTGGGCATCTGTCAACATAACCCAATAGAAACATTAGTCGATTTGTGTCTGCATCATAAAGTTATTCTCGATTGAAAATGTCAGTTTACGAGCCAAATTCTCGTCATTTGCGGGAGGTTTTAATTTTTTGCTTCAATATGAAGAAATCTGCGGCTGAGGCTCATCGAATGCTCTCAAATACTTATGGTGAAGCCGCTATTAGTGAAAGAACGTGTCGTGAGTGGTTTCAACGCTTAAAGAACGGTGATTTTGACATCGAAGACCGGCATAGCGGTGGAAGAGAGAAGGTTTTCGAAGATGCAGAATTGGAGGCATTACTTGAGCAAGATTCGTGTCAAAATCAAGAAGAATTGACACGATCATTGGGAGTGACTCAACAAGCCATTTCAAAATGCCTCAAAGCCATGGGAATGATTCAGAAGCAAGGAAATTGGGTGCCGTACGAATTGAAGCCGAGAGATGTTGAACGGCGTTTGTTTGCTTGTGAACAGCTGCTTGAAAAGCAAAGATGGAAGGGATTTCTGCATCGCATTGTGACTGGGGACGAAAAATGGGTTCATTACGATAATCCCAAGCGCAGAAAATCATGGAGAGTTCCCGGTCATGCTTCCACGTCGATGGCCAAATCGAATATTCACGGCTCCAAGGTCATGCTCTGTATTTGGTGGGACCAGCTCGGCGTAGTGTATTATGAACTGTTAAAACCGACTGAAACAATTACAGGCGATCGGTATCGAACGCAATTGATGCGTTTGAGCCGAGCATTGAAAGACAAACGGCCGCAATACAACGAGACATACGATAAAGTGATTTTGCAGCATGACAATGCTCGATCCCATGTTGCGAAAATGGTCAAGACATACTTGGAAACGTTGAAATGGGAAGTCCTACCCCACCCGCCGTATTCTCCAGACGTTGCTCCCTCTGACTATCACTTGTTTCGATCAATGGCACACGGCCTGGCTGACCAGCACTTCCGGTCTTATGAAGAAGTAAAAAATTGGATCGATTCGTGGATAGCCTCAAAAGGTAACCAGTTTTTTCGACGCGGGATTCGTACGCTACCCGAAAGATGGGAGAAAATAGTGGCCAGCGATGGACAATACTTTGAATCATAAAAATTTCGGAAAAAAAACGGCGGAAGCAAAATTGTACACCTAATATATATTGTTCGAACTAAATCCCTCAAAGAATTCTGTGCTGCAGCCGATACCAAATACAAACAGCTTCTTTATCATTCAAAAAGCGTTGGCTAAATCTTTTTCCCGTTATCGAGTGATTTTTGAAGCTATATCAACCGATAAAAGGCTATTTTGAAAGTTTACAAAATCACCCGTTTTGATTAAAAAGTTTTTTGAAAACGATCTATCAGAAGCGTATTTATTTGTTGTCCACTCTACAATGCATATTTTATACAAAGAAAAATAGAAAAGTTAGAAAAGAGTAATAATTCTATCATAGAAACAAACATACTCGTTTCCATCATGAAAAACTTTGACGACTTAAAGAAAACTTTTAGCCATTGTTCAGAGCATTTTGAACAGTCATAAGAACGATATTAAAAATGAATTTATTAACAAATGTAAGACATTTTACAGAGAAATGAAAGCATACATAGAAAACTAGATGAAACCATTGAATTTGAGAACTTTGATTGTTTTTATCTTATTAATATAACTGAAAATACGAAATGGATCGCGTTTTAAACACTGTTTCATTTTTATAAGCCAGGAACATTGAAATTGATGACATAAAATTAATAGACGAATAAATGAATTTAAAAACTTTTAGTCAAAACTTTAGCGAGGAAGACAAGCATTTAACAGCAAATCAACTTTGGCTTAAATTTTTTAAAAAATTCGGTACATGTATGAGCATTTGCAGTACGTGCAAATGCTCATACATGCACCGAACTATTAAAGATAGCAGTTTTTTTTTCTGCATACCAGCTCATAATGCAAATGTGGAGAGGGTGTTTTCACTAATTGTACAACAATGGATGAAAAAACGAAATTTGTTTGAATCATACTGTTTTATCACTAATTAAAATAAATATATTTTAAAGATATGAATTGTGTCGATTTCTACAAATTTCTCCTCGGCAAGAAATATATTTGAAAGCAGGAAAAGTACAAGCCTGAAAAAAACAACTAGATTTCATAATTTAATTAGAAATATTAAAGATTTTGTTTTTTTAAGATGATTTATTATTTTTGTTATAAAGACAGATAATATTTATTTCCAAAGATTATATATTTACAATGAGTTTTTATGTACGTTTATTATTGTGAATTATTATATATTTCAGTGATATATTTCAGTTTAATATTATTATAAAAGTACCATACATAAAATTAATAAACTTCATAATTATTTGAACTTTCGTTTTATTTGTGAAAGTACTTTTTTTAGATATAAAAATGTTAAATATTATATTAAATTAATTAATTAACAATCAAAATTTACGATGAAAAAATTAATAGTAACATAAAAAAATCCGGGTTTTAGCTGTAAAATCCGGGGATTTAGAGTTCATTGTCCTAGATTAGTGATTTTATAGATGGCAACCCTAATTTTAACATAAAAAGTACCATATGTTTAAGAATCTAATAATAAAATTAATAGATATAAAATATAGTACATTTCTAACGAACTTCGCGTCCATATATTTAGTGCAATAAAATATTAAAAGAAAACTAAAATATAAATAAATGTACCGGCACACAAAAAATTTATACCAGGTACAGGTATAAATACCAGAAAAAAAGTATCTTGTTGCAATACCTAGGTAATGAAGTATCTAGATACTGCACAACACTAAATTATGATGATGTAATTAATGAATTTGCTAAAATAAAAGCTTAAAAAATAAAATTAAAATAGTTATTTTTATTTATTAATATATGAGAATAACCTTGTATATTCTTTATACACACAAAACTTATTTATAAACAATTGTTATATCTGGAGACACGGTAGTGTCGGCACTAAAACATTGCTGTTCTCCTTTACGCGAGCCGGTGAGTTATACCAGATCGAGATTATCGGATCTCAATAACGGTTGACCCAATCGGATTTTAAGTATACTTAATCGACAGCTTACATTCCGATTGTATTATACGTGCTTTTATTTTTTCTCTACGTATCCTACAAGCGGAGATATTGCGATGCAAAAGGTTTGTTCGCATCGCATGCTCTAACATGCTCCTGCCATAGTTCCTACTCTAATGAGAGCATTGGAGTGAGAAAGAACTATGACAGGAGCATATGATGCGAACAAACTTAAAGTTTGGATCTGTAACTTTTTAGATTCAGATATTATCGTTATTGTCATCATCATCAAGAAACACTGGCGCTAATGCCCGTAATAGAGTCGTAAGAAATTGGCCAATCATAGTTAAGTGTGACACGCATTCTACAATAAACCATTAATCATAAATCAGAAGTTAGAAGCTGGAAATTGACCAATCACATCAATTTCCAACTTATGTTTCCAACTTCTAACTTCTGATTTATTAATTAATGGCTTATTGTAGAATGGTCATGAGAAAAATACTCGACCATGATTGGTTAATTTCTTGCGGCTTCCCGCTTGCAACTCTATTAAGCCGGTTCTACATTAGTTGCAAGCTGATCGCAAGTTTGTTGCGACAGCCAATCTGAAGCTTGCATTTTGAAATCAATGCGAGACCACGAGTTGCGGAGAATTGAGATTATTAAATCTGGTAGTGTCTCAGCGTTAACGCTACGGCGTGAGACACAGACGTGCTTTCTTTACGCAAACCGGCGAGTTGTATCAGATCGAGGTTATCGGAAACTCAATAAGAGCTGAAACAATCAAGTTCTAAATGTCTCAATCGATTGCAACCGCTCGAAATATATAATGAAAGTGTTTTTATTTTTTCTGTACCCTACAAGCGGAGATATCGCGATGCAAAGTTCCGAACTGTCACTTTTTCATTCAAATTAAGATACGTCGTCGACCGCATTCCACATATTACTTTCGTGTACTTTTGACATTCTTTACGCAAAAAGCGCTAGCGATATACATTGATCAGCGAGCGCTGCGATCTAAATTACACGCTGGTAATTGTTACAATTACCAGCGTGTAATTTCATTTTCATCCGATCTCCTTTAAATAATAAATTATAAATAAATGGAGATCGTTATTGAATTTGCTTCGTCATTATCATTTCTTAGCTTAATTAACAATATGATATTTACTGCGTTGGTAATATCATTTTATTTATTCCATATTATTGATATTGTTCATTTAATTCTTTATTCAATATTTAAGACATAAATTATGAAGGTTAGAAAGAGAAACTAATTGTAAGATTATAAAGTATGTTAAACAAGGAAAAATTGAGGGCTGATTTCATCAACGTCGATCAAACTTAATCGTAATTATCAATCGCAATTGATCGATTCTACTAAAGGCGATTGATCAGTCGATGGCCAAAGCTAATTGGCGTTGGTAAAACTGACTCTGAGTTTGTCAACTTCTCGAAATCTCGCATTTCATAGTTGGCAGCCTTTGTCTCTTCATAATTCATAAAGGTGTCTTTTCATACTGACACTCGATGCTCATTTTCAGCATCAAAATCAAATGATGTTTAATATTCATCAATTTCTATCCTTAAGTTCGATGTTTACGATGCTAATGGTCAGTTTCACTAATGCTAGTTAGCTTAATTGGCCGTTGACTGACCAATCGCGGCCGTTGACTGACCATTTGCTATTTAGTAAAATCGACCAATTGCGATTGACAGTTAATTAAGCTTGATCAGCGTTGGTGAAATGGCCCTAGAAATTGGTTCGAGATCTCGGAGAAAGAATTAACAAATCATTTGATCATATGACCATTGTGATTGGTGAATTTTTTCTTGATCCGAGGTTTCGGACCGATCTTTAGCATCATGGACTATAGACAGAAACGGCGAGATTTAGAGAGAGATACCGTCCAACTGAGCACCATGGCCGATATTCATAGACGGATCTTATATTTAATCTTAAGTATCATCTTAATATGTCATGAACCAATTAGAAGACCGCATTAGCGACATAGATAAGACATTACATAAACTTCTACATTAGTTGCAAGCTGATCACAAATTTATTGCGACAGCCAATCTGAAGCTTGGATTTTAAAATCAACGTTTTATTAGCTGTCACAACAAATTTGCGATCAGCTTGCAACTAATGTAGAACCGGCTTAAGACGGTTGAAATAGACAGTTAAGAACCGACTATGAACTACTGGCCAATAAGAGAGTGGCAAATTGCATTACGTGAATGACAGCATCCAATCAGGACGGGGACATGATTGATTTTCTCCAATCTTTTCCACTTCCATGCTTATGGAACTTTGATGACTGCGCCCAATCAGAGGATCAGAGGAGACAGATCACGTGATCCAGTTTGCTACTCTCTCCCTTTGAGATTCTGTAGTCATCATTCTCTTTACTCTCCTTTCTCGTGTTTCTCGTGGGCGAGAAATTAAATTTTGGATTTTAGAAAATGTGATCAGCTTCAAATGCGCATTTACAATAAGTATATTATACCTTGATAGTTATATATTACTTATAAGATAATGGAGGGGGGTGGTGGTGGATTTTTAATTTAGTTTACTTTAATGATATGTTATTTATAAAACCTAAATGATACGTATAGATGATCGTTGTTTTGATATATATGAGATTTTAATATACAAACTTACACTGATATCAAGTTAAATTCTGCAACATTTTATGTATTATTTGTACTTATATCCAACCCAATTAACAATAGTTTTAATTTTTTTTCAAGAATATTCTTATTGAAGATCATCTTTTTTCAAAGTAATGATAATTTTAATATAAAAAATGATTACTCTTCAAAAAAAATTAATGTATCAAATGAAAAACTATAATCCAATGAAAGGGAGCGATACTCCGAAATGCAAGCTTTCATAGACGAAGAATTAAAGCTTTAATGCTTCAAATTGTAGAGTTCATAGAGTTGTAACAGACTCTCTTGCCTTATGCGGTTAATAAAGTGCATTTGAATCTTAGGTTCGCTAGATAGACTCGTAGGTTACAAAATTACAGATTTAAGATTTCTTATCGCGCTGGTCATAGAGTGGCGCATGTTGGTGTACTTGGCAAAATTTCAGCCTTTGTCGAGGCCCCTTGAGAGAGAACTGGAGCTGAAGCAATTATAAGATCCTAAAATAAAAGAGATCGCTGAACAATTAGAATTTTCTGATCATCCTAAATTTGAATTAATTCAAGGTTTAGTTTATCGAAAGGATCAATTTGCTGTCCCTGAATCCATGGTTGTAAATGTAATTAGAGCTTACCATAATGATTTATTGGTTGGCAGATTGGAAAAGATTGTTGACGGGCTCAGCGAGCACTATTGGTTTTCTTTTCTCTGTAAACGTGTTCATGATTACATTAGTAACTGTGTTACCTGTTTAATCTTTTAATACAAGTTATAAATCAAGTGAGAGTGAAATGCAGATTACACTCCTTTTGAGCCCTTCCAGATTTTGCATATGGATCATTTTGGATCTTTAAACGAATCGAGTAAGGGATCGAAGCATATTTTGATTGTTATCGATTTTACACATTTCATTTGATTTTTTCCAAAGTCAACAGCTACTGAAAAAGTTTTAAAACATCTTTCTCCTTTATTTAAAATTCTTGGAAATCCTGAAAGGGTTGTGTCCGATAAAGGATCTGCATGTGCTACTTCTTGTGAATTTTCAGATTTTCTTAGCGAGAAAAGGATCAATCATAAATTGATTGCTGTAACTGCTTTATGGGCTAATGATTTGACTGAAAGACCGCTTCTTGAAAGCCTGTTTAAAGAAACTGGTGGATGAACAACATGATTGGGAATCTTGTCTTGATACCATCCGAATATTTAACAATATATTGCATTCAGAGTTGAAGTCTTCTCCATCAAACTACTTCTACTTCTTGGTACTTATGATCAGCGTAACAATGCTGATTCTAACTTGATTAAATGTTTAAATAAAATGGCTGGAATCGAAAAGGATTCAAGTTTGGAAAGAAAGAAAAGCAAGAAATTAGCACTGAACGTTGTTGAAAAAATCAACTTATAATACATCAATTTATGATAAGTATAATACATCAATTCATCAATTCATCAATTCATCATAAATCTTCAGTTTAAAAACCTGATGATCTTGTGATGATCAGAGATTCAGCTGTTAAATCCGGAAAAAATAGAAAGTTAAAGCTTCAAGGACTTCAAAGGTCCCTACAAAGTAACAAAAAGTCTTAGATAAGAATCGCTATGTGGTTCAAGATATTTCCGGATACAGTCTAACTTCCAGATCATATAACTCGATTCTTTCCCCTGATAAAATGAAATTATGGATTAAAGCCTTACCTAAAACATTACTTGCGAATTGCGAATAATTGTTTTCTATATTTACATTTGAGTTGGTTATGTAAAAATGCGTTAAATGTTATATTTTAATAATGAATAACGAATTTGTATTCTATGTTTACACTTTGCCTTTTTCGAATGTTTTTGAATGAATGTTCGAGTCAAACATTATGTCAAGGCTAGCCGAGCTGTAAGATATTAATTTTCTATGGAGAATATTCATGTAATACTCGTGTCGCGATTGAAGCGCGTCATTATACGATTGGTTGCCATAGTATGATTGATTGGTTTTAAACATCGGATTATCTGGCGGACATCTTTGATGAAAACGATTGATGTAATGAAGATTTCATTAAATCTATTAATCCTAGTTGAATCACAATTAATCATAATTAAAAGTCTACTAGTCAACTGACATTGTCTATAAGAAAGATTCTGACGTAGAGCTAAATATGGAAGTGCTCCACAGCCTTAATCACATCCAACAAACTCAAAGCTGTGATATTTTGCTTCAGCAGAATTAGTAGCTTGACTGAAGTAAGTGGGAGCCCACTTTCCAGAATCCTGTCTTTGAAAAAGAATGGCAGCCAAGGCAATTATACTCGCATCAATGTGAAGTTCAATTTCGGCAACGGATTATAAAGTCCGAGAACTGGATAGGATGTTAATTCCTATTCAGAATTAGAAAAGCATTTGAACATTCTTCATTAAAATTAAAAGAAATCGCTTTACATAATAAGTTATACAAAAGTCGGGCTTCGACTGCATAATCCTTAATGAATTTAAGAAAGAAATTCGTAAGACCAAGAAATCGCTGGACTTGTTTTGTTTGGAAAAATAGCAGTTGTAATTCGATTGAAAACTCTCCACGAATTTTAATTATGCTTTTGTTAATAGCCTTAAAAGATCTAGATTCTCATATATATTGATGAAGTATCAACAAATCTTGAAAAAACAGAAGGACGAACAAAAGATACAGCACACCAGTGTCAATTAAGGCGTCTAAAGAGCAACTTACATTATTCAAAGCAGTAACCTTAATTAAGTTGTCGCCAATGCTTAAAGTTGATTCTGTGTCAATATACGCCATCTAAGAGTGACTGTGAGGACTGTAAAGACTACGTTGGTGACGGAAACTGAGAAGACAGTGAGAACGCAGTGTCAACTGCGTTGACAGTGAAGTCAACCTCTTGAACTGCAGCGATAGAGGCGGACTGAGAAGACTTGTACTTCCTTTTTCTTCAGACGTTAACAATCGTCTCGTATGTCCCTTTGTGCAACAATAATAAACACAGAAAACGTCCTTAGAAGGTTCTGTTGATGGATTGTTTTCCAGATTGTACAGCTTCGCTCTTAAGTTTAGCTTTGTCCAGAAGTGTTAGATTTGTTTAGAAATGGTAGAGACTTATTGAAAGGATGTCCATATGCTAAGATTAGAGTGTGCATTCTGTCAAGGAATTAATTCAAATTCTCGACTTGAATTAAAGATGCCATTCCTCTGATTGGCACTTCCAATGCCAAAAATAAGAAAATTAATATTTTCCTTATTCGAGAATCGAAGGTTCTGCATAAGCTTTGATTTATGCATGGAGTATTCCTGAAACGACTCTTTTGTAAAATTCCATTTATTATTATCTACTCTTTGAAAAATTACTTGATGTGGAACTTCTCTTCGGATGTGGAATCTCTGTGGAATGGCTTGTTTAAAATTCAACCATCATAAATCATTAACAGTTCCGGAATTTAGATCCAATCAATCTTTAGCGATTTTATTTAATTTATTGCAAACTACTAAGAATTACTTCGTCAGAAACTTCAATGTCAGAAATTGAATCCGTGAAACACGTTTTATTTTATCAATCCTCTTCTTCTTGTCCAGAATAAGTTGGTAGCTGAGAGGCCAAAAAATTGACTGCTTGAGCAGCAGGAACCGAAGAAAGAACAGGGCCGTTCACGGGCAGAATGACTAGAAGAATCGCTTGACGAACCCGTAATTTAAGGAATTGAGTTGTTTAATTGAACTAACGAGACCAATTGTGTGACCTGATGAATCAATTTATTCTGCTGCCTCATCATGTCTGCGAAAAAGGCAAACATTTGAGACATCAGGAGCAGAAAGACGAGTCCTCGAATCATTCGTATCATTAATACATGATGTGGACGTCTTTGCCAGGAGTCGATTGAGACCGTTGCATCAATAAAATCATTACAAGGGCCATAACGTTCTGGATAAGACATTATTTAGTCGATTAAGCGCTCTCGACAAGCCTGCGGCATGAGACCATAGCTGCGAGTTTCCTTAATAATCTTATTAAGGAAACTTGCAGCTATGATCTCCTTAATAGAGAATTCAAGCGACATCGATCCACGATAATCAAAGGAGTAATGTCCAAAGGAAAAAAATGCTGAGAAAACAGAAGGAAATACAGCAAATCTCGAAGCAGAAAGGAATGCCGAAAAGAGCAAAAGAAATTCTCAGAAATTCTTGAAAACGGCTTTTTCAGATGAAGCTTTTGATATAGCTTTCTTTTTAAGAACTTGAATCTAATTAATCCTTTTCGTTATCCCACTTCTGAGATGAAAGAGAACGATACAAGAGAACGATACTCCGAAGAAAATTTCCGTAGACGGAGAATTAAAACTTTACTACTTCAAATTATATATCAGGATCTTTCTTATACACAATGTCAGTTGCCTAGAAGACTTTTAATTATGATTAATTATGATTCAACTTGTAGGATTAATAGATTTAATGAAGTCTTTATTATCAATTACATCTTCATCAATCGTTTTCGATGTCCGCCAGATAGTCCGATATTCAAAACCAATAAATCATACCATGGCAACCAATCGCATGACGATGGCGCTTCAATCGATATGAGTATTACATGAGTATAAAGAATTAATACATTACACTAGATCAATCAAGTTAAATTCAAATTAAAAAGTAAAACACAAATAGTACTATCTCTTATTATTTATTTAACTTTAATGATATGTATGATTCATATAAAAGATATGATATCAACAAAATTGGTACCTAGTGTACCAGTATAATTGGTGTACCTAGTTAAATTCTAAATTCTTCAAAAATTTTATGTACAATATTATTTGTAAAAAAGATTTGATGTCAACAATTGGCGTCAAGTTCAATTCCATGTAATTCGGATATCAAATTAAATAAATAATATTAACTTTATGTATCATTTGTAAAAAATATCAATAATTGTGAAGTCAAGTTAAATTTTACTATTAAAATAAAAAGTAAAACCCATGATCTACTATCATTGATCTTTATTATTTTTACTTAATCCAAATGGTACTATCTTTAATTTTTATACAATGAAATATAAATATACGTATACGTATATTTTATTGAAGGATTTTCCTATTCCAATCCAAATGGTTTAAATTTCTCTTAAATAAAATTATTATACCACAATTCATTCAAAAACATTTTCTCTTTCAACTAAAGTAGTGGTTATTTAATTCTCCTTCAAAATGATTAACAAAGCATTATCACAAAATTACATTCCCTTACTTAATTTAAATGTTATCACAAAAAATTAAAGAATTAACCCGTATAAAAAGTAACCCCGTGAAAAAGTTTAATTTAAATGGAAACATTTTTCATGTAAAAATATTTGATGCTGCTTATTTTTCTAAATATTCATATTTTTTAATATGATTCTAATTTTCCTTATTAATATGTTATTTTTCTAAATATTACATTTTTTAAGTATTACATTTTTATTTTCTTATTTTTCTAAATATTTCATTCATATCTTACTACTATGTTATTATCTCGAGATCTAGCAGCGCCAAGTATTTTTACATGAAAAATTTTTCTAATTAAATTAAATTTTTTCATTTTATATGGTTAACTCTTTAATTTTTTGTAATAACATTTAAATTAAGCAAGATAACGTAATTTTGTGATAATGCTTTGTATATTATTTTGAAGGAGAATTAAATAATCACTCTTTTATTGGGAGTATAAATTAGTTCGGTCCGTTTTTTTGTGCATTTATTTCAAAACAAAATGAATGAACAGATCAATTAAAGTATTGTCCATCGCTGCCTACTGCTTTTTCCCATTTCTCAGGCAATTTTCGCATTCCATCTCGAAAAAATCACTCGTCTTTGGAGGCGATCCAATTTTGGAGCCAATTTTTGATTTCTGTCAAAGAAGTGAACCGGTGACTTGTTGCATCCTTCGGAACAACCAATCATCAGAAGGAGCAATGTCCGGAGAATACGGCGGGTGCGGTAAAACATCCCATTTGAGCGTTTCCAAATATTTTTTTATGACTTTAGCGACATGAGGCCGAGTGTTGAAAAAGAATAACTTTATCATATCTTTGTTCGTATTCCGGCCGTTTTTCTCGCAATGCACAGCTCAAACGAATCAATTGTAGCCGATACCGATCGCCCGATAATGGAATCGCCAGGTTTCAGCAACTCATAATAAACAAGACTCTTTTGGTCCCACCAGATACAGAGCATGATCTTCGAACCATGAATATTCGGCCGTGATGTTGATGTTGGTCGTGATGAGGTCGATGGCAACGATTGACCGGGCTTAGTAGTATTTTTTCTTCTTGAGATTGTCGTAGAATATCCACTTCTCATCTCCAGTCACAATCCGATGCAAAAAATTTTTTCTCTGTTGTCTTTGAATCAGCTGTTCGCAAGTGAAAAATCGCCTTTCAACATCTCTCGGTTTCAGTTCATAAGGCATCCAATTTCCTTGTTTTTGAATCATTCCCATGGCTCTCAATCGTACAGAAACGACTTGTTGAGTTACCCCCAATGATTCTGCAAGCTCCTCTTACATTTGACTCTGATCTTCTTCGAGTAATGCTTCTAATTCTTTGTCTTCGAATTTTTTTGGCTCTAGAGCGAGACTTGTCTTCAACGCTGAAATCTCCATTCTTGAAACGTCAAAACCATTCCCTACATGATTTATCAGTTGGAGCAGTGTCATCATAAACTTTGACAAGATGGGCTTCCGCCGCAAATTCTATTTCTTCCAATTAAAGCAGAAAATCAAAACCTCCCGCAAATGCTGCTTGGTTAACACAAAATTCGACATTTCAAACATAGTAAAAATCAAGGTTTTATGAAACTCAAAGCGATATAAACTGAATATTATTAGCAGATGTTTAACTTTTCTGACCGCCAAAATCAGCTGTCACTATGAACCATTCACAATAGCTGGAATTATCTTTAGGGAAACGGACCGAACTAATTTGTACTCTCAATAGTTGAAAGAGAAAATGTGTTTGAATTAAATAAATAATAAAGATATTTACACTTGAATTTTATTTTTTATTTTGATAGTAATTTAACTTGGCGCCACAGTTGTTGATATCAAATCCTATAGGAATGATATCATTAAAGTTAATATTATTTATTTAATTTGGTATCCGAATTACATAGAATTTAACTTGGCGCCAATTATTGATATCAAACCTTTTTTACGAATAATACATAAAATTTTAAGGAATTTAACTAGGCGTCAATTTTATCGATATCAAATCTTTTACGAATGATACAGACATTAGAGTTAAGTAAATAACAAGAAATAGTATCATTTGTGTTTTATTTTTTAATTTGATAGAATTTAACTTGATTGGTTAAGATTGTAGCATTTGGGTTTTAATTTTTCATTTGATACATTTATTTTTTTTCGAAGAGTAATAATTTTTGAGAATTAAAGTTGCATTACTTGGATTGGAATAAGAAGATCTTCATTAAGAATATCTTTAAAAAAAATTAAAACTACTATTTTAATTAGATTGAATATAAGTACAAATAATACATAAAATGTTGCGGAATTTAACTTGGCATCAGTGTTAATTTTTCTTTACCTTTTTTTTTGAAATAGTAAGTTTGTATATTTAAAAAATCCCATATAAATCTCAAAACGACATCATCTATATATGTATCATTTAGGTTTTATAAATGACACATATCATTAAAGTAAACTAAATTTAAAAATCCCACCATCACTCTCATCGTCTTTATAATAGTAATATCAAAATATCAAAATAAATATCAAGATATAATACTTTATTATTGTAAATGCGCGTTTGAAGCTGATTACACTTTCCAAAAGCCAAAAATCCAAAAATTTAATTCCCTCCACGAGAAACACGAAAGGTCGGAAAGAAGAGTAAAGAGAATGGCGACTAGAGAACCTCAAAGGAAGAGAATAGCAAACTGCTTCACGTGACCCGTCTCCTCTGATCCTTTGATTGGGCGTGGTCATCAAAGCATAGGCATGGAAGTGGAAGAGATGGAGAAAATTAATCATGTGATCCTCGTGCTGATCTCAATAACGGCTGAACCGATCTGGTTCTACATATGCTCAATCGATAACGTCCATTCAAATTGTGTAATAAAAGTGCTCATATCTTCTTCCTACGTGCTTTACGAGCAGAGATACTGCGAATCCCGATGTAAAACTTTTCACATGGATAGAATTAAGATACGTCGTTGTCATTATTATCATCGACCAGCTAGCCAGATGTACTCGTACTGTTGCACATTTTGGCGCGAACGTACATTAGTATTGATGCAACAAGCACCCAAGCGCTGGTGGTACGTGGTAAACGAAATTATACGCTAGTATTTATTTTATTAATTTTCGTTAATAATTCAGCTATGAAATGATAATGAAAACTCATCGATTTCTATTTGTTTCTAATTAATTAATATTTAACAAAAGAAAATCGAATGGAAATTACACGCTGGTAATTGTTAACTAACCTAAGCTAGAAAATAATAACGAAAAAGTGATTATATTTATCATCGATCTCTATTTGTTTATAAATTAATATTCAATAAAAGAAGATCGAATAAAAATGAAATTATACACTAGTATTTGTTATCTAAGCTGGGAAATGATAATGAAAAAATGATTTATTTGTCATTGATTTCCATTTATTTACACTTAATATTTAACTTAATATTTAACAAAAGCAAATGAAATTACACGCTGGTAATTGTTAATTAAGTTAGGAAATGATAATGAAAAAGTAATTTATTCATCATTGATATGTATATTTATATATTTTTAATTAATTAATATTTAACAAAAAAAAATCGAGAAAACAAAATTATACTCTGTTTATTAACTAAAGCTAGTCACACATACATTCCGTAACAACAACAGTAAAGTTTTCGACCAATAGCATTGCTCGATTGTTACGGTTACAGACGATCAAATTGAGCAACGCGATTGATCGGAAACTTACGTTACGTTTACGATTACGTTTACTGTTATAGAAAGTCTGTGTAACTAGCTTGAGGGTCATGACGCACAAAAAACTTAAGAGGGTATTTTAATCTAGAAGCCGAATTTTTATGCTATTTTTGCAAATTTGTTAAAAATACAAGATAAAGTTTTTTGGATTTTTTCTACATATTTTTACATATTTGAAGAACGTTTCAAAATTTTTTTTATTAAAAAATAATTATTAATATGCGCTATATAAAATATTAAGTAACGTCGTGAAAAATAAAACTATGTCTATGATTCTCATGATTCCAGCTCTTTTGTTCAGCTGAAAAAAAAAACCAAAGAAATTCTTAATTAGTATATGTTTGTATTGTGATGCTGGTATCACCATATATGAAAGCCTCATCAAAGCGGCGTGAAATAACGATAACGAACTCTTGTTATAATAATTATTATAATAATTTAAGCTCTATTCTTGAATCAGAATTAAGATTTGTTCAAAACAGTAGACGATGTTCGTGATCCAAGAATTGATTCGCTCGGTTAGAGTGTGCACATGTAACTCGCACTTGGTACGACTTTTAATTAATTTCTCGCAGCCATTAGAAAGAATTCGTATTGCAGGTAACGATGAGACCAGCGAATCTCGCCGGAAACTCATGTAATTCTCGCGTACTGAATGTCCTCGCAATCGGTGTAGATCGATAACATTATGGGACAAAATACAACGTTGATTCACGACGAAACTTCGATTTTGCTCTGAATATTCGTGATTAAACACGAATCTCGATAAATGATCCGTATTGATTGGGAAGCGAACTGAACTCTCGCACGCAAAACATGTGCGCGATAGTCAACTTTTCGAGTGTCGCGCAAGAGGATTCGCGTGCCATCTGAGATAGATAGTATAATTAGAACAGGAGCGAGATATACTCATGTTTTGAAATGTCGGCTGCAGGCATGATTGAACAGGGACGGCTTGGTGTCTATAAGCTGTTTATTTACTATCCCCGAGAATACATTTGAAATAACAATGATTCCGGAACAGTAGTGAGTTTGATTATAGCAGGTACTAAAACGAAGAAAAAAATACTAATAATTTTAAAAATGTCATGTCGAAATTAAGTTTCGATTTTTGTCTTTTTTCCACCAAAATGGTTGTAAAAATTATAAAAATATATACTTCGACTTGATCCTAGTACAGACTATAGCTATATATGTGCTGAAGATATATGCACATGTCCGACACATCCGACTCGATTGGTTAATTGATTTTCGAGATATCATGGGAGTCAATTTAAAAAACATAGTTTCGAGAAAAATACGTTAAAAGTTTTTTGTACTGATATAAATATAATTTTACGATCAATCAACTAGAATCCTCTTTTTTTCCATGTTCTGTCGCCGGAAACCATTAAATGTGTTTCAACATTTCTAGCTTCATTTTTCTTCTTCTTACCAAATTCTTTTGAAATAGGAAAGTCGATATCTTTTGAACTTTGCAGTTTTTTTGCGAAAACGAGCCGAAGATCCCTACCAGATGCAATAACTTTATTAATTTTACGAATCGAGCTAATTCCTTTTACAGACATATATTTTCTATATCAAATACTTGTAAAATATATATATATGTATATATGTAAAAAAAATCGATTTTTTTTACCCACTAGAATACCCTCTTAAGGAGCAGCAAGACGTAAGCAGTAAGACTTCAAGATTGATTCGGATTTAAAGCTATCCGGATATCTGTTTATTAGAATTACGAATGAATGTGATGCTTCAAATTCAGATTATCCGGAGATTCGAATTTTCTAAGATATCCGAATCTGAGATCTGAAATAGTAAAAGTCGAATTCAGATCCGGTTCTCAGATTCGATTCCGGATTCGTAGCAAACTTATTTGAAACTCAGCAAATTCAGTTGGATGCATTAGTGCGGACTGAGTGTATATTAAATTCATTATATTATATACTTATTTAATTTGAGTGAAAAGTGAAATACAAATACTTTTCTTATTACTATTTGTACATTTTTGTTATTACTATTTTAAGATTGATTGAGTTTATTCTGAACATTTATATTTATAAACAAATCTCATAGGACATTATATGTGAGGAATAACCTATAAAAACAAATAGCCTTAAGCGGTTGGATTTTAAGTGCTTGTATAATTCTATATGAATCTATTGTAAATATTTTTAAATTTTATTTTTCTTCAATTATACATGTGGGAATCGTACTTTCGTCGGTAATAAGCTTTGGCCAATGTGTAGGGCGCTGCGGTCGACAGGACCTAACGATCACCGGAGGACGGCGCGACGGCCGTTGCGTCGAATAAGATTAGATTCGATTCGGTCGTTAACGAAGCGTGATGACAGTGCGATTGAGAAACGTATAACTTTTGTACCTCCGTGTATCAATAAACTATGTTGAGTCATCAACAAGCGTTATCACCTGCAAGATTCTCACACATCTTTTTTTGGAGGGGGGCTCAGCCGGGATCGGCGGGATAACTGCTTGTAAATCGAGCGCGATAAATAGGTCGACGCGACAAATATTAGTGATCACATATCGATTCCGAATTCACAGCCGCACAGTTGCAAGTTGTAAAGTTGTCAGAATAGTTGTAAGAAACTTCAATTGTGCAGTTGTGTGAGCGCCTCAGTTGTGAAATAAAAGTTGCAAGCAAGTACGTGTAAAAATATCTCCCGGTGGATCGCAGAGCAATGGCAAAGATGACGGGAAAGGCGTCCCGTCAGGACAAGATGGCTCGACAGAGACAACGGGAAGAGGGAAGGCGCCACAAAAAAAGACAGACGAATTCATATTAGCTATTAACGAAATGAAACTAACTGATCTCAAAAACGAATTGCGGAAATGAGGTATATCGGCAATAAAAGCCAATTGAAAGAAAGACTGCGAAGAGCTGAAGATGCCGCGAATGATAAGGAGGATAATACAACGGGCGATGAATCGAATAGCAGCGATTCGACGGACGACGAAGACGCAGAATACGCGATAAAAGATATCGACCGTAAAATGCAGAACACGAAATCAGTGGTGGAATGACGAGCGCGAACGAGGAAGATTGAGAGATCGAAAATACATTGTCATATTGACAACGTATTGGAATCAACCGTCAGTCGCAGGGGAATAACTTCACGATCAAGGACATAGAGGGCAGCTTATCGTATTTTATTGGCGATGATAAGTTACCGATCAGCAATTGGATCTCAGAGTTCGAGGACATGAGCACCCTATTCAAGTGGAATGACTTACAGAAGTAAGTTAGTTTATGGTAAGCGCATGCTAAAAGGATCAGCGAAACGATTCGTGTCGTTCGAAAAAAAGATCACTTTTTGGAATCACTCAAATGCCGTCTGAAGAGAGAATTTGAAGATGAATTGAATAGTGCGACGATACGTTTACGCTTATATAATTGTGTTGACACAGTCACAGTAACGGTAACCAACCGAAAGTAGCCGGCAGTACATTTACGCGATGCAAGAGATCACCGATAAAAGTCATAGAAGAAGGTTGCCTTTGTTCAACACATCATAGACGGCATACAAGATGAAGAGTGCAATAAGATGTTATATAACGCGAAAATGATACGCAAATTGAAGAAATGTTTCAAAGTATACGATCGCATAAAAGAAAAAATATAGCGGTAGAAAACAACTGTTAAGAAGGATAGAGTTAAAGACAGCATAAAAGATGGCAAAAGTGCAAAGATCAAATACTAAGTCAGCTGGCAAAAAGCATTGCTTCAATTGCGATTCCACAGAACATGTTAAAAGTTGTACGAATGCCGACAAAGGGCCGCAGAGTTTCAAATACAACGAATATGGGCACATCGCTTTAAAGTGACGATTATAACAACCAGAAGCATGTCTGCAGTAAACTCAATGATACCAGTGACAAATTCGTTTCAATAGAGGTTGCCAGTTTGGCATACAATGCTTTAATCGACACGGGCAGTGACACAAGTCTGTCGTCATGACATGTACGAGAAGATCGGCAAGCAATGCAAATTAAACAATACGACTTAGTTGTTTACAGGATTGGGGAACCTCCACGAAGCCGATGGGTACTTTTTGCCTGAGGTTCTCTATTCAGAGATGCTTACGAAATTCAGACATACGTAGTTCCTACGCATTCTATGATTGCTGAGTTGATCCTCGGACGCGACTTCCTGGAAGGAATCGGTTACTATAAAGAAAGGAAGAATCGAAGTCAAACGGTCTTTGATTGAATATACGATCAAGCACACGGAATCGTTGATAAGGATGACCAGCCAAATGAATTCGAAGAATTAGTCATTATAAATTATGTCACCGTCGTGGAAATCAAAATTGCAGAACCGTATCAGAACAGAATCGAAACGTTAATTAGAAAGCACTATCCAAAGAATAAGAAGACTAAATAGAGATCAAGATCACACTGAAGGATCGAACGCCCGTTCACTTGCGTTCACATGGGCTCGTTCCGAAGAAAAAAAACATTTTAGACAAGCAAGTAGACGAGTGGTTAGAAGCCGGCATAATTAAACCCAGCCACAGCGAGTATGCTAATTCTGTAGTTATTGTAACAAAAAAGGCTCCAGTCGCGTTTGTATAGATTTCTTAAATAAGAAAATAGTTCGCGATAAATATCCAATGCCATTGATAGACGATAGAATAGATGTTAACTTTCAAGTGTTCTCAGTTATCGATTTAAAGAATGGGTTCTTCCATGTGCCGATAAGAGCAGAAAGCCAAAACATACAGTCTTTGTTACGCCAAGCGGCCAATATGAGTTCATGAAGACACCTTTCATATGCATACACGGATATGGATTATGCAATAACCCAACTAGCTTCTTACGATTATTGGCGAAGTAAGATCTCATTCGAAAATCAATGATTCTCATATATATGGACGATTTAATCATTCCGGATTACGACGAAGAAGACGCGTTTTGTAAATTATCCTAAGTGTTAACTGTTGCCGCTAATGATGGTTTAAGCATTAATTGGAAAAAATGCAATTTTACAGAAATAGGTCGAGGATATTATTGGAAATGGCTGCGTCAAATCATCCCTAACTAAAATCCGTGCAGTCTAGAATTTCCTTCAGCCGAAACGTTGAAACAGCTGCAGAGCTTTTTGAGTCTCATTAGGTGTACAACTTTGCTTCCGCCGTTTTTTTTCCGAAATTCGAGGCTTTATTGTAAAAAACTTATACATTTATAATTCAAAGTATTGTCCATCGCTGGCCACTACATTCTCCCATCTTTCGGGTAGCGTACAAATCCCGCGTCGAAAAAACTGATCATCTTTTGAGGCTATCCACGAATCGATCCAATTTTTTACTTCTTCATAAGACCGGAAGTGCTGGTCAGCCAGGCCGTGTGCCATTGATCGAAACAAGTGATATTCAGAGGGAGCAACGTCTGGAGAATATGGCGGGTGGGGTAGAACTTCCCATTCAACGTTTCCAAGTATATCTTGACCACTTTCGCAACATGGGGTCGAGTATTGTCATGCTGCAAAATCACTTTATCGTGTCTCTCGTTGTATTGCGGCCGTTTGTCTTTCAATGTTCGGCTCAAACGCATCAATTGCGTTCGATACCGATCGCCTGTAATTGTTTCAGTCGGTTTTAACAGTTCATAATACATTACGCCGAGCTGGTCCCACCAAATACAGAGCATGACCTTGGAGCCGTGAATATTCGATTTGGCCGTCGACGTGGAAGCATGGCCAGGAACTCCCCATAATTTTCTGCGCTTGGGATTATCGTAATGAACCCATTTTTCGTCCCCAGTCACAATACGATGCAGAAATCCCTTCCGTCTTTGCCTTTCAAGCAGCTGTTCACAAGCAAACAAACGCCGTTCAACATCTCTCGGCTTCAATTCGTACGGCACCCAATTTCCTTGCTTCTGAATCATTCTCATGACTTTGAGGCGTTTTGAAAGCTTGTTGAGTCACTTCCAATGATCGTGCCAATTCTTCTTGATTTTGACACGAGTCTTGCTCAAGTAATGCCTCCAATTCTGCATCTTCGAACATCTTCTTTCTTCCACCGCTATGCCGGTCTTCGACGTCAAAATCACCGTTCTTGAAGCGTTGAAACCACTCACGACACGTTCTTTCACTAAGTATTTGAGAGCATTCGATAAGCCTCAGCCGCAGATTTCTTCATATTGAAGCAAACAATTAAAACCTCCCGCAAATGACGAGAATTTGACTCGTAAACTGACATTTTCAATCGAGAATAACTTTATGATGCAGATACAAATCGACTAATGTTTCTCTGGGGTTATGTTGACAGATACCCAAGTTTATTGTATGACGTCTATGATCTATTTATTTCGACCACCACTTACCGCTAAAGGCATCTATAGGAAAACGGCGGAAGCAAAGTTGTACACCTAATATTTTAGAAAATTCGTGAAAAACTACGCCCAGATAGCATATCTATTGAATGAAGTGAAAGGAGAACAATTTCGAATTGGTGCAGCAAGCTGCATTCAATAGATGCATTGTCGAGAGAGCCAGTTCTTCGTATATATGACTTATCCACGATTACTGAATTACACACCGATGCGAGTAAGGAATACGGAGCGGTCCTCCTATAAAGAAAAAGATTTCCATCCGGTTTATTATAGGAGCAGCAAGACCACCGATACCGAAAAAAAAATAGTGTTATACCAAAATAGTGTTAAGTGACTATTAGTTAAGGAGTCTTACAAAAACTATTTAGAAAACAACTATTAATGAGAAAAAGACGATAAAACTGTAATAACATTGTCATCGAATATGCATCATGATATTATAAGAAAAGCGCACGAAAATGGGCATTTTGGTGTTAAAAAAGTAGAGATGCTTCAAGAAGAATATTATATCCTGAAATTAAAAGAAAAAGCCAAAAGTTTTATCGAATGTTATGTACCATGTATATTATCTGAAAAGAAAAAAGGCAAAAAGGAAGGTGAATTGAAATCGATTTCCAAAAGCGATGTATCATATTAAATACATATCATCTCGACCATTTAGACCCAATGACTAGTACGTCTAAATACTTGTATAAGTACTTATTGGTTATAGTGGACGGCTTCTCAAAGTTCGTGTGATTATATCTCACTAAGCTACGAATACCAAAAAAATAATAGATAAGCTTACAACGATGCAACAGATCTTTGATAATCCTAGACGCGTCATAACGGATCGGAGCGCGACGTTCACCTTCTCTGATTTCTGTAATTATTGTATCATTGAAGACACTGAACAGATCGCAGTAACTATCGGTGTATCGGTGATAATGGTCAAGTAGAACGCGGATCATTCCAATGTTAACAAAGGGTTGTCATTAGATAACCCTGATCGATGGTATCGATATGTTGCGAAGCTGCAAATGCTTAATATCAGCGTAGGTATGAGTCCATTTGAAGCTCTTTTTAGCACAAAAATGAAACACTGTAATGATGTACAAATTATTTCTTTATTAGAACAAGAATACATTCAATCTTTTAATAAAGACCGCGATAGTTTACGAAAGTTAGCGAAGCAGAATATTTTAAAGATACAAGCGGAAAATCAGCGTTATTAATAAGCGTCGTAAGAAAGCTTGTATTTATAAGGAACGCGATTTGGTAGTGATCCAGAGGACACAATTTGCCCCCGGATTGAAGATAAAAAGGAAATATTTAGGACCATATTGAGTATCACGGATTAAAGATAACGATCGATATGAAGTTATAAAAGTATGTAACGACGAAGGACCTGAGTTTACAATGTCAGCAGATTACATGAAATCTTATACAGTATGTCCTTCAGGGAAGGGAATTGCAGGAATGGCCGAGTGTGAGAACCATACTTCCCGTCTTCGGTAATAAGCTTCGGCCGTGCAGAGCACTGCGGACGACAGGGTCCAATGATCGCCGGAGACGATTAGAGGATGGCGCGACGGTCGTTGCATCGGGTAAGATTAGATTCGATTCGGTCGTCAACGAAGCATGACGATAGCGTGCGATTGAGAAGCATATATCTTTTGTACCTCATGTATCAATAAATTGTGTTGCAATCGACAAGCGTTATCACTTGCAAGATTCTCACATACATGTGAATTAAAATTCAATTTTTATTTAAAAAGTAACTTATATTAAAATTCATTAAATGCATCGATGTTTCTTTCTTTCTGGACATAATCTAAATCCAGAGTTAGATCCGCCGATCCGAATAATCCAGATATTATCCGAATAATCCAGATATTATCCGAAATTTATCCAAATTATCCGAATAATCCGAATAATATGGTTTTGAGTTTTCGAATCGAAATCGATTTCGGATATCTGAATATCTGAATACTCAAAAGCTCTGGTAAGCACTAAGAAAACAACAGTTAGATTGGCTATTACTTATGTTATGGTCTTAAGAATTCTATTGATTAATAATTCGCTTATTGCTTACATTTTATTGTTCAAGTTTTTCTGTGTGCCATGACTTTAAGTTAGATATTACTTTGCATGGAAAGTTGCATACATTTTGGCAGAAGAGAAATAGGATGGATCCAGATAGTGGCTTGCATTATCACATGGGACTACGTGGGGGAAGAATGGGAGTAGTTACTGATAATTATTGCTTCATAGTAACTATTACAACTACTCCTACTCTTCTCATGTTATCAAGTGCACGGTGAAAAAAGAAGCAAGATAAGCCATTGCAGAAGGCAGGAATAAAAAGAAGGAGACTAAACTCAAGCGTCTGGTCAAAAAAAATATGGCTTCGGAAAAGCGCTGTATCGAAGAACAAAATCGAATGCTCCTATCGAAGAAAACTGTCAACTTAGAAGATTTATATTATAAATATTTTTCCTCCTATTTTCCTATTAATTCTGTAAATTTGTGTATTTTCAACCATAGAATATATTCTGGGAATCCATGGAATATATTCTGAAAAGTTGTCGTTCAAGTCATTTTATTCTTTTTATTTCAAAGTTTTTTGATGTCAGTAAGTTAAAAAACGATAATTTAATGATAATTTATGACTATGCATAAATGTATAATATGTATTTTTCAATAAATATTGATGCATTTACTATTTAATCAAATAAAATTGAATTTTATATAAATTGGAATTCTGCATTAAGAATAATGCAAAATAACATGCATATATGTATATTCTATACGCGTTATCATGCAATATACTTTCAACTTTTCCCGCAACGGAACTAAAATCGCATCCCGATTTTCCATGCATTTTTCGAGTCCATTTTTATCCTCGAATTTGGTTTCTTTCTTTTTGCACGCTCCGTGCATTGCACATGGCGGCAAAAGGTAGAGGACATGATTTGTCAATCAATCACAGAAGACCGATTTTATACACGGAGATTTCAAGTATTCACAAATGAAATTAATAATGACAAGATTATTAATAAAAATACAGTATTAAAAGTTAAAATAATTAGTATAAACCTTATCTTTCTAAAAAAAAGGCGCTAAGAATATACGTGCTTCTCGAATAAAACTGTTGGAATTATTAAAGAACTTAGTTTTGAGTTTTATTCTATTTTACGTTATAAACTAAATGTAGTTTATTAATTTTTTCATATTATTTTCATAGATGGCTTCCCATCATTTAATGAATTAGCTCTCTTTATAAATTCTATGGTTGTCATTACTCTTTCATATGTAACTATTGGTAATCCTGTTAAATAAATTCGTTCTCCTTCTGTGTGTTCTCTAAAAAACATAAAATTCCTTTCGAGTTCTATTCATGCCTTTTCAACTTCTAAATTCTATCAGGAACCAGATCGTATACTGCTGTGAATTTATTGAATGTAAAAGTTCGTAAGATCTCAAGAATTCGTCTTCACTGGCTTCATATCATTACGATGGTAAATCATTCGTGAATACGAAACGACATTCGTATCAATATGGCGACTCAACAAGGCACGTTATCGCTAATCGAAAAGCTCAAAAGACGAGAAAATTTCTATACGTGGAAATTTGCAATGCAAACCTATCTCAAGCAGGAAGATCTTTAGAAATGCGTACAGGCAAACTAAAACAAACTACGAAAAATAACACGTGCCAGAACCAAAATTGTGTTGTCTCTTGAAAGTGTAAATTATGTACATGTGCAGTCAGCGAAAACAGCTCAAGAAGCATAGAATAATCTGTGCAAAGCATTCGACGATGGGTTAATGAGAAGAATCTCCTACATATCAACGTGTCTCGATAATTGTGATTCGGTCGATGAATACATAAATCAAGTACGACAACGCACGCAATATCGGTTTTTAAGTAAACAACGAATGAATCGGGACTTTACTCCTTGCCGATTTATCAGACTTTTATAAGTCTATGATAATGGACATCGAAAGTTCGGGCATTAGAATAACTAGGGATATGATCAAAACTAAACTATTACAAGATGTAAAATCGGACTTCCGTTTTGCGAGTGTAGACGCGTGAGAGACGATTGAAATTTTGTGAGGCAGGAAGCGAATGAGAGGAGAGTGGTGAGAGAGTGGAGTGTGAAGGAACGGATGACAGAGATGGATTGGAGAAAGCGAGAAGTAAGTGGTGAAAAATAGAGAGAGATTAGAGAGGCTGAGTGGAAGGAAGTAAGGTTAGAAAGAGCGAAAAAGGGGATAGGAGGGAAAACGGTAAAAAAGGAAAAAATGCATATAATCGGAACAAGAAAGAATTTAGATATAGAATAGAGAAGATATTACGTGGAAAAGAGGAGAAAGAATGGAAGCAGTTAAGAAAAAAAATTCAAGCAATTTTAGAAGGACAAAAGGGGAAGAAGGGGAAGATGAAGATAAGCTGGTGGGATTTAGAATATAAGGAATTTAAAAGAAGGATAAGAAGGTAATTACGGCAGTAAAAAAGAGAAAAAGGAGGAAAAGAAATAAGATATAGAGAATTGAAGAGGGCAGGTTATATGATGGAAAGAAAAAGGAAGAGAATGAAAATGGATAGCAAAAGGGGTGAGGACAGCAAAGGTATGGAAGGAAGTTAATAAGGAGAGAAAAAAGAGGAAAGGCATAGAAGGATTACAAATGCAAAAGTGATTAGAATATTTCAAGGATATTAAGAAGAATGGAGTGAAAAGTAAAAAGAGAGATACGAAAAGGAGAAAAGGAAGACGAAGAGCTGGATATAACGAAAGAGGAGATAAAGAGGGCAGGAAAATAAGGAAATTGAAGAACGGTAAGATAATAGGAATAGAAATGGTAAAAAAATGGAGGTAGATATGGAGGAGAGAAGATAGAGGACTGAGCATTGAAGATCTGTAATAAGGTATGGAGAGGGAAGGAGTGGATTGAGGAGTGGGACGAGAAAATAATAAAATTTCTATAAAGAAAAAAGAAGAGGGAGAAAAGGTGGAAGAATATAAAGGAATAACATTAACATCAATGCTATATAAGATTTATACAATAGGAAAAATTAGAGAAGGAAATGGGAGAAGGAAAGATGATAGATAAGCTTCAGGAGAGGCATGCGGACAATGAATAATGCCTATATCGTGAATTATCTGATCAATAGACAGACTAAATAGAGATTCAGGAAAGCTGATAGCATTCTTTGTAAATCTGAAGATAACATACTATTCGGTAGATAGAGAGATGTTAGTGAGAAGTTTAAGGGAGAGAGGGATAAGAGAGGGGTTAGTGAGAAGATGTGAAGATTTATTTAGGGAAACAAAATGTAGAGTTAGGGTGGGCAGAGATAAGTGAGGTATTCTGGACGAGTAAGGGAATCAAGAAGAGATGTCCTATGATTGGGGAGTTCAAGATTGTTCAATATATTGATAATGGAGTTGGAAGAGAAAAGGAGGATAAGGAGAGATTAAAAGAAGGGAAAGTGTGTCATTAGCCTATGTAGATGACATAATAATAATGACGAAAGGGAAAGATAGATGAGATCGATGATTAGAGAATTATGTAAGGATGAAAAGATTGGTGGTCGAAAAATCAAAGATCTTGAGGTTTAGTAAGGGAGGAGGAAGAAGAAGGTAAACTGGAGATGAAAGGACAAAACGATAGAAGAAGTGAAAGAATATAAATACTCGAGATGTGTTTCAAAAAAATGGAGAACAGGAAGCGCAGATAAAAAAAAGGGCAAGGGCAGCGATAATGGGGCAGGTATGGGAAATAAGGAAAAGGAGATTGGAGGAGACTGGAGGAAAGGGATACGGTTGTTTGGCATGGTATGGAATATGGAGCAAAAGTTTGGAGATGGAAAGAAAGGGAGGGAATAAAGAAAATGCACGAAAAATATATAAGATGAGTACTAGGAGTAGAATATGGAATACACCAGGATACAAAGGAATAAGTTAAAAATCAAGGCTGGAAAAAGAGCATGAAATTTTGAAAAGAGGATGAGGGAAGAAAAAGGAAGTGAATTAATTAAGAATGAATGTTGAAAAAAGATAAGAGAAAGAATGGAGAAAGGAAAAGAGTTATCAAGATGGGAGAAAGAAAGGCAGGAATTTTTCAGAAAAAAGGAGAGAGATACAAGGGAAATGAGGAAATAGGGGTAAAGAAAAGAGGAATTTATTGAATTAGAGAAAATGGACAAGGACAGGCAAAGAGAAGAAAGATGAGAAAAATTAGAAGCTCAAGATTTAATAGATGATATAGAAAGTGAAAGAGGAAGGAATTCCAGGATATTTGAAGAAAGATTGGGCAGAAAATAGATGGAAAAGAATGGCTAAGTATAAACTGGAGGGGGGAGGGGATAAGAGAGGGAATGTATTGATGGAAAGAGGATAGGAAATGTAGAGTGTGGATATGAAAAGGAGACATGGAAGCATATAGGGAGGAGTATGGAAGATGGGGAGCAGAAGGGAGATAGAGGAGATATTGGAAAGAGAAGGAAGAGAAGAGGAATGGATTAGAATATTAAAAAAATATAAAGAGGAAGGACGAAATTGGAAGGAGGGAGGAGAGAGAAAGAGGGAGAGAAAGTAGTGAGAATGAGTATTCCCAGATAATAATGAAAAGTAGTGAAATATTGAAAAAAAAAAAAATAGCTTAAATAACGAGAATCGCTTGCGACGGAAGCAGAAGTGTGTGTGTGTGTGTGTGTGTGTGTGTGTGTGTGTGTGTGTGTGTGTGTGTGTGTGTGTGTGTGTGTGTGTGTGTGTGTCGTAGTCGTCGTAGTCGTAGTGTACGTAGTAGTAGTAGTAGTAGTAGTAGTAAGTAGTAATAATAATAATTAAGTTAATTAAGTTAAGTATAGTA
>NW_012130124.1:1008317-1020679 GCF_000143395.1 Atta cephalotes | reverse complement strand
AAAGTAAGTAAGTAGTTAAGTAAAAAGTTAAAAAAGTAAAAGTTAAAATTAAACGTAAAGTAAGTAAGTACGTACGTACGTACGTACGACGAGAGAGTAGTGTGTGTGTGTGTGTGTGTGTGTGTGTGTGTGTGTGTGTGTGTGTGTGTGTGTGTGTGTGTGTGTGTGTGTGTGTGTGCATGCGTGCGTACGTGCGTGTGTATGTAATCGGAATTAGATTAAGAATAATTATAAATTAAGTTTAAGATTAGCTGTAAGAATAGAGATAAGAGTAGATGTAACAGTATTGGAATTGTATCCCTAAGAGGGATCAATTAACTAAAAATTATTACTACTACAAGATGTGAAATCAAGTGATTATGATCGAAAGATGCGCAACGAATCAGCCTTAATGAACAAATATTCCGGTAAGTCAAGTGCACATGTAAATGAGAAATCAGCATCGCATTGTTATAATAAGTCGGAATAAAATCATTACGGTAAAAATTGTTACAAACGAATCGCGAAATTAAAAAAGAAAGCCAAAATTCAGAAAAGAGATACAGATAAAGACGTGAATAAGAAGGACTCTTCGACAAAAATCTTTTATATGATACTCTACGGTACTTGCGGGTGTTACAGATTGTGAAAATTGATATATTGATTCAAGTATCACCGCGCATTTTACGAACAATAATAGTTGGTTATCGAAGATAGATGAACGCCATATGTACAGTGGCCAATAATCAGCAATTAAGTATTGAGTATCGAGTAATATAGAAATTGGGATTAATCGACACGGTAAGGAAGATACTGTTCTGATGACAAATATACTTATATATACTTCATGTTCCTGAACTATCTACAAATTCGCTCTCAGTGAGTAAAATAATTCAGCGTCACATCATAATTTTTGATAATATACAATCCTCAACCAAGACAAAAATATTGTGGCAGCTATTGAAGATAATGGAATGTACAGACTTGATAGATACAAGAATCGGATCAATTCAATAACTAAAACTTTAAATTACAAAATCTGACACCGTAGATTAGGACATCCAAATCATGATATGCTAATGAAAATGTCAAGCAAACTGATAGAAGGCATAAAAGTTGATATAGTCGAAATGTTTGTATTTCGTGCATAAAAGAAAAGCAGCATCGTCTTCCATTCAATCTTAGTATTAGACAACGCAACCTCTACAAATCGTTCACTTTTCAGATCTTTGCGGTCCGATGCAGCAAAAGTCATTTTAATCACTAAAAGGATCTCACTATTTTTTTAACATTCATTAACGATTACACGAAGAAGATCTTTGTATATTTCTTAAAAAGCAAAGATGAAGTTCTGAAATATTTCAAGGGATTCAGAGCTTAGTTGAAACTCAAATCGATTTGAAATTGAAGATTTTACATACTAACAACGAGTATATTAATAGCGAATTCAAAGTGTTCCAAAGTAAAGCAGGAATAAAGGAATGAAACTAGTGTAATCTACGTATCAGAACAAAACAGAGTTGCTGAACGTTACAACCGTTCAATCGTAGAGAAAATCCGTAACATGATAATCGACCGATGTGAACCTTGCGCTCAACTTTATCAAAAATAAAAATTAATACCACAGGCCGTTTGTACTTCGTTTATACTTGTTTGTACTGATCATTATTTATATTGGATTGTCCGGAAAGTTCGTGCCGATTTTCAAGGAAAATTGAAACGCAGAAGATTTAAATTTTAGTATATTTTTTTTCCTGATGAAACATGACGCCCTTCCGATTCGCTAGGATGTTTTTCTTCTGGTTCTTCTGATTTTTGTTCAATTGCTATCTTCAATTCGTCTAATTGGAAACAATACTTCTCTGAATTTATCGTCTCGTTGTTTGGTAAAAGCTCATAATACAGGATTCCTTTCCAATCCTACCAGATATAGAGCATGACCATCTTTGGATGAAGACCGGCTTTTGGAGTGGCTAAAGGTGATTCATTCCGCTTTGCTCGAGATCTTTTTCGCTCAACATTATTGTAAATGATCCATTTTTCATCCCCCGTCACTTGCTTCAAAAATGTCTCCTCGTTGCGTTTATAGAGCGAGTCACAAATGGAAATGCGATCCATCAGATTCTCCGTTAAATCATGGGAAACTCATACATCAAAACGATTTATGTAGCCAAGCTTCACAAAATGCTCGTGGATGATGGATTTTGACATATTCAACATTTCTGCTAATTTACGTGTCGTATAGCGTGGGTTATTCTCGATCAGTGTTTTAATCTGATCTTCATCTGTGGTAGAGAGTCTACCCGGGTATTCTTGATCTTCTTGAAATCACCAGCTTTAAACCTAGTAAACCACTTCCGCACAGTTCTTTCAGCTATAGCACCTTCGCCATAAACAGCGCATATCTTGTTTGCTGCTTGTGTGGCATTCCGATAAAAGAAAAGCATTAAATGCCTAAAATGCAGTTTGTTTTCTTCCGTATTCAAAGGCGTATAAAACTGGCAAAAATTAACGTATTGCAACAAAATTTTTTTCCAAGTATGCCTGAAATACCGTCTTTTACAATATGTACGCATGTCATTTGTTTTCAATTGTTCTGATATATTCAGATCTGTCCTTACGCCAAAAATCGGCACGAACTTTCTGGACAACCCAATACCTCAGTTAAACAAAAAGTGAAAAATAAAAAATGGCCAGCGCGCAACTTTAAGATTTTTTAAATTTCATTTATGCCATTCAAAAGAGAATCGTTTGTACTCGATTGTACCTCTCTTATTTTCGTTTGCTATAATATGTACCACCAAAAAGTGAAATTTCAGATTTTGAACCCCCATTTCCTTCGGAAACTACCCCTATTAAGCTCAAGAGTAAAGTACAAATTACAGCCTCTCGATTGTAGAAGACTGTATGACTCGACTAACTGATTCTGTACATGGCGAAAGGTACTTTACTCTACTCTTGAGCTTAATAGAGGTAGTTTCCGAAGGAAATGGGGGTACAAAATCTGAAATTTCACTTTTTGGTGATACAAATTAGTTTTTCGATTGTAGGAACATCGATTAATAGGAGTTGGGGGTAATTTCCAAAGGAACGGCGTGGATACAAAATCTGAAACTTTATATTTTGGTGGTACATATTATAGCTTCTCGATTGTAGAAGTATCTGATTCTGTTCATGGCAAAAGATATTATACTCTTGAGCGTAAAAAAGATTAAGTTTAATCAGAGATTGTTTTTTGAAGAATGAATATTAACTTTTTCTTGCTGGTACAAATTAGTACAAATTTAGTTCTTTTCATTTGTACCTTTGTTTCTTTTTTTTTCTTTTCTTTACCAGATATGTAAATATGAAATCAGAATTTTTTATAGAAAATACACGTTTATTGCATGATGAAAATGATAAAAAATATTTTATTCGAAGTATTGCCATCATAGCTATATATTTTTTCCACCTGTTTGACAATTTGTGGATGCCACGCCAAAAAAATTGTTGCTCTTTTGAGCCAAATTAGTCATCTAGCCATTTTCGTACATCTTCGTAAGAAGTGAAGCGCTGCTGAGCAAGTGCGTGTCCTCGATGTAAATAAGTGGTAATCGGGCGGAGCCAAGTCTGATGAGTAAGCCGCATGCGAAAGTATTTCCCAACCAAATGCCTCAATCGTTTCCTTGACCAGTTTTGCTGTGTGTGATGGTGCATTATCAAGAAGCAAAATCACTTTGTGTTGCCTTTTTTGATATTCCGGTCGTTTTTCACACAAAGTTTGATTCAAATTGATCATTTGTTGTCGGTAGCGTTACAGTATTAACAGTTTCGCCAGGTTTTAGCAGCTCATAATAGATCACACCTTTCTGATCCCACCAAACACAGAGCAAGCATTGTCTTCCGTCCATAGCGATTTGGCCTTGCAGTCGATGTCGATGATTCGCCTGAAGTTACCCATGATCTTTTACGCTTATATCCACTTTTTATCGCCAGTCACAATTCGATGAAGAAATGACTTTCTTTTGTACCTGGTGAGCAGCATTTCGCAAGTGGTTTTTCGGTTTTCCTGCTGTTTTTCATTCAATTGTGGAACCCATTTTTCCATCTTCTGGATCTTTCCCATGGATTTCAAACGTATGGAGATGGCTTCTCGTGTCACATTCAATTGATCCGTGAGTTGTTGTTGAGTTTGAGCATCATCTTCATCCAACAATACTTGCAATTCGCTCTTCAAACTTTTTCGATGGTTTTCCACGTTCTTCGTTTTTCACCAAAATCGCCACTTTTGAATTTTTTAAACCACTCAAAGCACTGTGATTTACCAAGAGCATGCTCATCATAAGCTTCGACAAGCATTCGATGCGATTCTGCAGCAGTTTTCTTCAAATAGTAACAGAAAATCAATGCTGTCCGCAAATCGTAGTTTCAGGCACAAAATTCGACATGTTCAACGCTATTACAAACTATACTGTTGTATGAAACTTGTATTGTTGTGAGTTGAAAATCTTTGTCAGAACAAGGAAATGACATCAATGGCGCCGTCTGACGGCAACTACATTGACAGCTATGGTCATCTATTGGTAAATTCCGGTTTCATATTTACATACCTGATATTTAACATATAAATCTTAAAAATAATGTCGTTTTGGATAAACAAATGTATGTTTCAAAAGTAACTGAGATGCTCCAAGATGTAGACATATGAAATCATTAAAAAAGATCCCACAAAGAGAATTTTGACAAAGATTGCGGAGTTTACTTATGAGCTGGAAAGACGCGAATTATATATCCAATTCTAAATATCAAATGTTACTTTGATAGGACACTTTCGAGAACTTATGCTCTTCTAAAAATACTTAATCAAAATGTCCTTTTCATATAATAGTCTCTTTATTGAATAGAATCCTCTGTATCAATTGGCAATTTTTCTACATAGTACAATTATTAAAACAATCCCTAAGGCAGATAGCCATATTGAGAATATAAAGAATTTTCAACTTGAAACTTAATACTTATTTGAATAATGAATTTTCTTTAATTTTATTGGATGTAATTAGTCTTTTTAGTAACGTGCCGATAAATTATGCAATTGATTGTATCAATATTGATGATTATTAGCAATATATTTCTAGGGATTGTTGTTTACCAAAGGATGAATTCATTGTAGTAGTCGATTTTGTTTTAAATTCTTCTTTTTTTAATTTTAATAATATTATATATAAACAGAGTATTACGGCACTCCCATGGATGGTTCTCCGTCATCTCCTGTGGATTTAATCATGCGAAAGTTGAAAAGTAAAGTCTTGTCATTAATTCAATCGCTATTATCTTTTTATTATAGATTTGTAGATGATGTAATTATGGCGATACCTGCTAATTTGATCAATTATGTTCTTGACATTTTTAACTCTCAACATCTAAGGATCCAGTTTGCTATGAAGATTAGTGACGACAGATTGAACTTTTTGGATGTCATTTTAATTATTAATAATAATATAATTGAATTTATTTATTTGATATCCTAAACCAACGTTTTCGGATTTTAGATACTTGAATTTTTTATCTCATCACCCGTTCTCTCAAAAGACAGGTACGATTACTGGTTTGATAGATAGAATAATTTTGCTTTCGAATCCGAAATTTCATTTAGATAATTTTTGTTTTGTAATTAAAATTTTGTTAGAGAAATGATTATCTGTTGGAATTTATTTTTGATGATATCAACAATCGATTGAAAAACATTATTAAATTTAAAAATAAGAAACCTAATAATGTTAACGCCGAAATCTTCCTGCTGAGATCTTCCTGCTTTACTGTTTCTTACGTCACTACTGTTTTCCGAAAAATTTAATAGATTAAATAGCAATAATATTAGGATATCGTTTTATAGTGTTAACAAATTACGGGAACTCATTAAGCACAAAAATCCGCTTTCGCATAATACGAAATCGATTGTTATATATAAGATTTGTTGTAAAGATTGCGATGCGAGTTACATGGGACAGACGGGAAAACAGCTGAAAACGAGAATCGCTGAGCACATAAATCATATTCGATGGAATACAACTACATAACTGATTATCGATTGCAGAAGGGTCACAAGTTCGATTGGAAAAACATTGTAATTTTGGACGAAGAACCTCAGTACAGAAAGAGATTGGTTTCGGAAAAGCTGTACATCAGAAAGCAGACGCGTGACTCAATCTGTAGACGGATAGGAGAGGCTTCTCAAGGCTTATTTTCCGATTGTTGATGAGCTATAAATGTCGAAGTTGTTGAATTGCCAGTTAGTGTTGTTCTTTCATTGTATTAGATCATTGTATAAGATCATTTTATTTGAAACTTCTGACTTAGTATTTGATTTTCTTTCAGATTACAATGATATTAAATTTTTTCACATAAGAAATGCTCCTTTTAATTACAACTAAATTTAAAATTATTTCACTGATTTAAACAATTTTGATACTGATTCGCTGACGGGTCAAATTAGTTTTTGACTAAATTAATAGAACATAATTGCGACATGGTAAATCTTTGTTGCTGTGAGCTTTCTTTTTATTATGATATAAAAATTTATTCGGTTTTTTAAATAATTTTGTCCTATAAAATTTGAACACAATTAGATTGTCATTAGAGTTATTTTTCAATATTAATTTTCCATAAGTATGTGGAGGTGAATCACTGGAATTAATTTGTAATTAAGTATTGTAATTAGGTATTGTAATTAATTTGTCTCTGAAAACGGTTAAAAAATGAATCGAAACATATAAGCGGGTTATTTAAGAAAGACTTTTGTGTTGTATCCACATTGTTTGTTTTGCGCAACAATTACCATGCTTGACTCCTATTGCCCTATTTTATCTATTTTCTTTGATTAGTAAGAAATTTTTACGAATTAACTTATATGCAAAAAATATTCAATTAAAGCAGACCACTGATTAAAAATTCTTTGGGCTACATGAGACAAAGAGAGCCAGCTTAATGGGATGTGCTTACGTCCTCCAACCTACTTGGTCAATCATGCATAAATATTCATAACAAAATTAGACACATTAATTTCAAATTTGTCTAAACCCTTCTTGAATGCATTATGTATAATATAAAGATTGCAGGTGCCAATTACTTAGAAGACCTGGATATTTAGGACGCAAACATTTGCAGGGCAACTTTATTAATATTGGGCCCATGATATGCTAACATCAATCTTCAATGGAAGTTCAGCGTTGCTCAAAATCATCAAAATATTATCCTTTATAATAACTACTTTTTAATTTATAATAACTTTATAATAATTGCTTCTGCATTGCCAATGAAAAATGTCTCCAGGTGACTGGAATATGACTTCTTTTAAATGATGCAACCAGTATCGAAATTTGCTATTCTTTTACATTCTTCAGAATTTGTGATCTCTTTTAAACATATCACATAGAAAACTTTTCTTGCATCTTCTTTGTTGATATTGCTTTGTTGATATTACAAATGAAGACCCAAACAGTCAATTTGCAAGTATTGAACCTTAGTTCTATTTAGTGAAAAATTTTCGATAACAGCGGAGTCAAATATTGTTTTGAAAAAATTGTTAATATATCAATACATGAAATTGAAAAGTTAGATGCAATGCAATGCACTTAAGTATCCACAATAACTCTGCTTTGATAGTAATTTCTTGAAGAGAACATAGTTTTAATTCAGATGAAGTTAATGGATTGCTAACTGTACCAGATGTGTATGGGATTATATTCTGCTCCTGGTTTGTCATTGTAAGGCGCAACTGCAATTTGCTTAATTTAACATTAACCTCTTTCTTATGTTTTTGTGTTCCTACATGTCGCTTGATAGCTTGAAATCTTTGCTTTTCACAGTCAATTGAATACAGACAAATATTATTATGAACAGATGTGCCAATCTTTCTTCCCCATGAAGATATCTTACATCCTAAAGCGTTTAATTCAAGTCAATCTTATCGGAAGATGCGGCTTTCTTGTACTCATTGTGTATTGCTATTGCAACTACTTGCAAAACACCTGTGAGAAAAAATATGGTACTCGCATAAATATTAATACTACTGTATCATGTTAAAACCAATATCACAAAAATGTTGGAATATTACTTGTACAATTGGACCTCTAGAAATAAGGACAAGATATAATGAACGCCAAATGTTCAATAATAGAAAAGCATTAACTCATTTCATAGTGATTATATTTAACGGGTTTTCTATACAAATTTTAAGTTCACCATTAGTATAGGAAGCGGACATTTGTATTCCCTTAAAAAAAAAATCGATAAATCATTTATCAAAAAATAACTGAAAAATAGTTTTATTGAATTTTAAAATAGGAACACAAATATGTGCCGTCAAATATTCTAGGAAACGAGAAGATACATTTTTTTACTATATGTTAAAATTTAATCGTGATGGTCTAATGAATTTTTGTTATCGAAGCGTTTAGTGATACGGATACTTTATTTTTGTTACCAAAATTTTAATTAATATAACAAACTTAATTATAACCTCATTTATCATATTACATTTGTATTCTACTCTAAATGAATAGAGTTTGTATATACATGCTTGTATATACGTGCATCATATATTTGTATATAATTAACGAAGAAAAGCATAGTTCAAGAACTCATTTAAATCAACAACAAATACACGTAAGCGCAGTACATTTAAAATCTATAATGCCACAGACAAACATGCAGAAATGAAAGACGAATCGCATGGAACATTTTCATATTCTAGGGATTTAAGCGTTTCATAACATGACAGCGTCATTTTTTTCTAATCATATGTGATGGGAAATTCAAATTATTCAAATTTACTTAGAAAAGGGATGAAGAAAAAAAATATATAATTTATTATATAGAAATTATAGTAAACACTGAAATAATACAATTTTAGTGGAAAAAAAGTGAGAATAGTGAATTTTTGCCTTAAAGTGAACTTTCTCCAAGATAATAAGTGAGAATAATAGTGAGAAAGTGAAAATAATAAATTAGCGGCAAGCCTGCAAATAGTAAAGATTCTTCATATTCCAATCCAAATGATTTTGATTCTTCTCAAATGAAATTATTATACCACAATTCATTCAAAAACTTTCTCTTCCAATCAAAGTAGTAGTTATTTAATTCTTCTTCAAAACATTGTTATATTACAAAGCGTTTAAGAGCAATTATTTGTATAAAAATTAAAGATAGTATCACTTGAATCACATTTTTTAATTTGGTATGGGATTTAATTTGGCACCAGTTGTTGATACCAAATTTTTTATACAAATAATATATATCATTAAAATTAATATTTCATTAATTGGGATTTAACTATGCGCCAATTATTGACATCAAATCTTTTAAACGAATAATACATAAAATTTTGAAATAGAATTGTTGATATCAAATCTTTTTTATAAATGATTATTGGAGTGACGTATTATTAGAGTTAAGTAAAGAATATAGTATCACTTGGATTCTACTTTTTAATGTGATACAAAAAGATAGTATCACACACTTGGATTTTATAATTTAGTACTATAGTTTTTACGAGCACATACGTACGTTTTAGCATCTTTTTTATTAGGTGCAAAAGTGCCAATTTTTTGCAGCAATATTTTTTTATTACAACAAAAAATAGACAAATACATTATATATTAATCGAAGTATTCGCCATCGTTTTCTATGACTTTTTCCCATCTTTCTAGCAATATGCGAATACCACATTGAAAAAAAGAATCATCTTTTGAAGAATCCATTGAATGACTCAATTTCGTACATCCTCGGCATTTGAGAAACGCTCACCATAAGCCTTGCCGCATTAATCTGAATAGATGATAATCTGAAGAAGCAATGTCTAGTGAGTAAGCTGAATGCGAGAGAACTTCCCATTCCAATTCTAACAATGCTTCCATGCTCCTTCTATGTCTCCTTAGCAACATGTGACCTGGCATTGTCATGCAGCAGGATGACCTTATTAACTATTTGCAGACATTTTTGAATTACTTCTTTATGCAGTTGCCTTAATTGCTTTCTGTAAAGATTTGCTTCGATAGCAACAATTCATAGAAGAGTACACCTCCTATCAGATACAGAATCTTATGGATATTGCTGTGTGGCGTTGATGATATTGATTGATTGGATTCCACTCAATGTTCTTATTTTTTATAGTTATCCAAAAATATCCATTTTTCATCTCCAGTTATAATACATTACAAAAAATTTATTTTTTTGCTTAGCAAGCAATGAAATCTCTATTGTCAATTGCGCGTTCAGATAATTTATGTGTAACTTTTCAGATTTGTAGACATTTCTCATTGCATTTAAATGGCAAACAATTGTTGACTGATCAACTTCCAGTTGTAATGAAAGCCCATGAGTCAATTAGGAATATTCATTAAACAATGTTGACAATTCATCCTCTTCCACAATTGCAGGACGGAGTAATCTTTTTGTGTCCTCTCTCACTAATATTAAAATTACCGTTTTTAAAACATTTGAATCAATTCGTGCATATTCTAATGGCCATAACATCATGTTTCACAAATTTTGTATGCATCAGCAGTAGTTTTCTTTTGGTGAGAATAAAACAAAAGGCAATGGCAAAAATGATGATTTATCTGATACTATTTTTAATAAATGTAATGTTATGATACAATCTATATATGTGTTTATCACGCATAAATGTTAATTCAGAGATACCAACTTACAAAAATCGTAAACGTTTCTGCCTATAAAATCATACTAAGACATATGTATTTTTATCCGCATCGGTCTTTTGTACCGATCTAATACTTTTTTAAAAAAGGTAAGTTTTTTCTTTACATCAATTGATTTATCTCATTCTGTACATAAAGGCATTAAAATATAATTATTGTTGAACGAGTAAAAATTAAATAAATGCATTATATATACATAAATGTATATTTTTTAATTGTATTATAATAATAACGTAATTTTTAATGTAATTGTTCTAATTATTCTGCATAGAAAAGAATTAAGATAAATTAAGCTATAGAAGAATCAATAAAAATAATATCATTTGGATTTTATTAAAGTTAAGTAATTTAGTTAAGTATAATAATTAAAGTTAAGTAAATTAAGTAAATAATAACAATAGCACTTTAAATTTTAATTTTTAATTTGATACAATAAGGATTATGCTTAACAATAGAAATATATTGCTAATTTGTTGTTGTCAAAATATCCACATTTCGAATCCGTTATTTATGAAATAAGTGTAAATAACAACGAAAAATCTCTCAGCATTCAGGTAATTGCAAGAATAAAATATTAGAAAAAGATTTGCTATTCGTTTGAATAATTTGGTATTAAGTATTGTCTAAATTTGTTGCTCTCAAAATATCCACAGGCAACAATATCAAATTTAAGTAACAAAATTTTTTCTAGTAACTTACTCTTGCAACCGTCTATACACTAAGATATTTTTTGTTGGTCTTTGCACTTATTGCACAACAAATTCAAAACTTACATATTTTGAGAACACAAATTCAGTATCAATACTTCAATATCAACCGAGCAATAAATTTTTTCTTGGTATTTTACTCTTGTATCTGCACGCTGAGACGTTTTCGTTTTTACACTTATTTTGCAAGTAATGAATTCGTACATATTTTGATATTAATAAATTAGTAATAAATTATTATGTTATTGTTAAGTACAATTTCTTTGTTTTATATATATATATATATTGTTCCGCTAACTTTATTCTCCCTTTATCAGGAGCATTATTTTTTAAGAGAACTTACAGCGCAAAATTTTTTTTCCTTTGACAAGTTTTTAGCAATAAATAAACAGCAAAAATATTAGTTAAAATTGATTTTAATTATTTCATTAAGAGGATCTCATACTTTATAGGACCAAATATATGTACATATACATAGTGAGAGCAAAAAGTATTCGTACAAAGAAATTTGTTATGAAAAAAGTTTTATTTGTAGAAAATAAGCATTAATTAGCAATTTTATACAAAATGAATACATTCTGTTCTAATATAAACAACTTTGTATGTATTTCTGATTTTAAAAGCTAAATCTCTCGACTGTACGAATACTTTTTGATTATCCGAACAATATATATTTAATTTTCGCTTATTTTTCAGATGATATATTTTCTATAATTAATATCTTTTTGATATATATATATATATATATGTATATATATATATATACAATATATAATATTAAGAAACATACAGTCTATTTTATTCTTTATAAATAAATTGTTAATTATCTAGCAAGAAATGATAGTCAGTTAAACGTCGAATTAACATCAAATTGATGTTAAAATCATCGATATTCATCATTGATATTCATTCGATATCAATTCGATTCATTTTTTGGATTCGTTCTGGATAAAGTTTTATAGGTTTTTAAAAAACTTAA
>NW_012130124.1:1002687-1008297 GCF_000143395.1 Atta cephalotes | reverse complement strand
TTTATTAGTTAAGTTATTACTTACTTATGTTACGTTTTATTACGGTTACTACGACGTACCATAGTAATAATATATATATACACATATATATAATATATATATATATATATATATATATTTGTGATGCGAATTATATATGTCTATAAATTTTTGATACGGACAATAAATATTGAAAAACATAACAATAATCCTGGTAGAAATAAATTGTTAATCGCTGAAAATCGCTGAAATTTGTACCAATTGACTTATTATGAATTATACTGAAATGGATCTATTGATAAAGATTTCATCGATTTATTTCCATCAGGGAACATTAACGTTTAAAAATAATATTTAATCTATTATCTGTTTAATCTAAATTTTTATAAAAATGAGTACATTAAAATAACGATGTTATCTAATAAAATAAAGTAAAATAAAGAATTAGTAAACCTGTAGGTAAATTCAATATAGAGAAAAACTCTATATATAAACTAGTTAGTAGAGAATTTCAAGTTTAAATATTTATTTCACATTTAGTATTAAATTAATTATTAGCTAATATAATTTTAAAATCTAATAACTTATTTTAGCATTATAAAAAAAAGTAACAAAAAAGTAACGAATTGTTACTTTTCAAGTAAAGGGTAACGGTAACACGTTAATTTTTGAGGTAACGCGCAAATTATTTTAAATAAAAATATAACAAAAACTTGCATGAATCCTTTAACATCTAAATTTTTACTTATATATGTAATAATTCTTTAATAACAAAATAATCTAAACGTTGCGTTTTTAGTTTGCAACTGTATCTTTCTTCACGATGCGTTTCTTTAAAAAACTTTGACACTTTTAATTTTAAAAGCCATTTAAATTCTAATATTATTAAATCACTAATTAGTATACTATTAGCATCACTTCATATTAATTTTTAAACAATTGCTTCTCTCGAATAAATTTTCCAAAACGAAATAAACGAAATAATTTAATAATAACTGCGTTCAGCAGAAAATACAACTTTGAAATCGTTGTAAGATTCTTAATATGATTGGCTCTTGCCCTTAGGTTTTCTTGGATCCGAATGTATAAGACAATGATAAAGAATTTTTATCAATTGCATAGCTGCTTTTTCTGCATAACGCAGTCATTGCAATATAATCAACATTCTGATAAAATCTTGTAAATAAAACAATACTGATGTCTTCTGTTTTTCGTCACACTAGCAAATAACTGTCGATCTCATGAGCAAAAAACTATCCATACACGCATATCACAAGTTCCACAATGCTGTGTTCACAGCACAAAATATATCATCACCGACATCAATGCAATCAATGAATTAAGAATTAAGCAGAAGATATTTAATCAACTTTTTCCTCCTTTCTCTTCTTTTCAATACTTATAATTTAAAACAACAACAAAATAAAATCCACTAAAATATTTAGAAATATTACAATAAATCCACAAGAATGTGTTGTAATATCGAAATTTTCACTTTTCACATAAGTAAAATAATTCTTTCATAATAAATAATCTTTAATAATAAATAATTTTCAGTTCCCAACTTTAACTTTGATTTTTCTTTTCAATGTGTTCCAAAAATCTTAAACTAACAAATTAATTTTAAGTCTTTAAATTCTAACACCATTAATTAAATTATTAATTACTATGACATTTCATATTGAAACAATCTTTTCTCTCGAAATTTTTGAAAACAATAATATGAACATTGTAAAATAAGAAAAATAATGTAACAATGTATATATATATATATATATAATATAATATAATATAATCGATATTGATTAAAAATATTTTGTAAAAATGTTCACTATGATAATATTTATAAAAATATAATAGAAACTTATATGAACTTTAACATCAAAAATTTTTAATTGTATATATAATAGCCTCTTTAATAATATATAACACTGCGACAGCATTTTTTATACATGAAAAAATCAAATTGTCCGTGAAAGTAGAAATAAAATCTAGTACTAGTGTGCGTTTCATTTGGCGATATCACTTTTGTTTTTTGTGCGCGTATGAAGTTTAGAGAAAGTCATTTCGTCTCCGGTGCAAGATGAAATTTTGCGATTGTTGGAAAATTATATATTTCCATGTAAAATTGATCTCTAAACGAGAAAACGATCAAATTAAAGCGATTGGATTGGAGCAAAATGGTGAAAAAATGCATTTTTAATCGGAAATTGTTTAAATTTCTCCCTTTTTCGGGCTATTTATGAGCAAAATGGTGAAAAAGGCATTTTTAGTCGAAAATCACTTTAATTTCTTCATGTATAAAATGTTTTTTTGGTCTTTTCTTTTTTTTATGAATATTACTGAGCAAATATTTTAAAAGAACAAAATAAAGGAAATTAAATTTAAAGTTATTAAAGTTAAATTTTAAAATTAAAAAATTTATCAGTTGAATGTACAAAAAACAAATTACTTCGTGAGAAAACAAGCGTTTGCTTTAGCGTTTATGCTGATCTTATATGTGGCAAATCGACTAGCAGTATTCGTTAATGTGGCAAGAATCTTTTCCTTTGGAGCGTTGTTCGATTGTAGTAATATTTTGATGGAAACGCTCGCTGTGTTAATTATTAAAATCGCTCAAACTATCTGGAAAGAAATCCAAATAATTGTACAAAAAATATATTTTCAACATGTTGATCCTATTTTTGTACAAAATATTCATTTTTATATAAATATGAAAATAAGAGATATAACCTCCAATGATCTTGATCTTGATAAATATTGTCCTAGAAATAATCTTGAACAACATTCAAAAGGTTTTAGCTGTCGGTTGGACATCTTGCGTAATGCTAATGCCAACGGTACTGTGACTTTCAAATCTTTTATAACTCGAAAAATATTTAAAAATAACTTTATGACAGTATTTTGAAAAGCTCTTGACCATCAGTCATTAGATTCTGGCATTTGTACCAGTCATTGGATTCTAAAATAGGGAATTCCATTAAAAAAAATCGATTTAACCACCTGACCATGACGACAACATAGGTCAAGCTGACCAGATCAAAATGAATAGATCATTTAAAACTCTACAACTGTCACAGTAAACATTTCTTTCGGAAATGCTTAGTTTTCGAGATATTTCATCAGTCTGGGACTTTTTAGTCACTCTATATAATTCAATTGTAAACATTTTTAATTTTTTATAAAATTTTATTTTGCACTAAAATAGTACGTATGTGTGTATTTCAAACAAAACAGATGAAATTTTTAAATTGCGTCAATTGCGAAAAGAATATATATTTACTTGCAACATATTGTTGCATATATACTGTACTTTATATTTATATGAATTATTAATTAATATGAATTTTTATCGAATAATATTCAATTGATAATATCTTTATATTTCTATTTACTTCTATTAAGCCAGCAGATGAGCAGAATCAATCCAGACCTATTTAATTTTTTACTCACTTTGTACCAATAAAAATTTTTTGCCATTTTTAAAAAAAACGTGGCGCTGCTAGCTTAATAAGCTTATGGTTTACTGTTCCTTACGTTCCGAAAAATTCAATAGATTAAATAGCAAGGATATTAGAATATCATTTTATAATATTAATAAATTGCGCGAATTCATCAAGGTACATAAGGATTCCCTTCCGTATGAAAATAAATCTAATGTAGTACAAGATCTGCTGCAAAGATTATGACCTACATGTCTTTCTTTACAGAAAGACAGCTGAAAACAAGAATAACTGAGCAGGAATCATATTCGATGGAACAACCACATATTTAGTCATAACTGATCACTGATTGGAAGAGAACCACAAGTTCGAAAAATGGGAAAATGTTACAATTTTTGATGAGGAACCCCAGTATAGAAAAAGATTGATGTCAGAGATGCATCAGGAGACAGACACGTGACCTTAACCTCAGATGGATTTGGAGGGGCTTCTCAAGGCCTACTTTCCAATTGTAGACGGACTATAAATATCTTAGCATTGTTATTGCCAACTAATCAGTATACATTCTTCGTTACATTAAGATTAAATTATTAAAGATTCAGTTTTGATTTTGATGTCTGTTTAGATTATAATTAATATCAGAGTTTTTTTTCCTTCTTTTTTCTTTTTCTTTGCGATTAACGTTTTATTAAAAGTTATCCATTAATTTCAACATAATTGACACTGATTCGCTGAATGGTCAAAAATTAATTTTTGACTAAATCTATAGAATTTAAATGCGAAATGTTTGCGATATGGTGAATTTTTAATGAGCTACCTTTTATTGTTTTACAATAAATTGTTTTTGCTTCCACGTCCCAAAAATTTACCTTTTAATAATTTTAATATATTTTAATAAATTTTAGATTATTATTATTAGAATTCGTTCTTATATTATAGTTTCCGTTAATAGGTGGAGATGAATAAATTAGTTTGTAAGAAAAAATTTTTTTTTGTAATATCATACTGTCTCTGAGATTGACTCAAAAGTGAGTCGAAACATGTAAGCGGATTAATTATTAATAAAATTTTGTTTTGTTAACCGTTTGGTTTGCATAAGAATTACCGCGCTTGACTCCTATTGCCCTGTTGTATCCAATTATTTTTATATCATTAAGGAGTCTTTAGAAATTAATTTATATTTACAAATGAAAAGAACTAAAGAGGACTATGCTCCGACCCAAACTAAACAGAATTGAGACCTAGCTAGGATTGTAGAGCATAAAAAATAGATTAAAAAATATATGCACAACTTTGTAAAATGAGTTCTTTGAGTGCTACAACTATTCAAAGTTAGTAAGTCGCTATTATAACCATGTCTTGTACCATAGGACTGGTTTTATTCGATTTCTCGAATCATCTAGTATCTGGACTATGTCCAATCTTGACGAAGACAACTAAAATCATTTTTGGATCCCAAATGAATAGTTTTATATATATAAATCGATGAAGAGAGGAAAAAAATACTTAAAGCATGAAACAAAAGGTTTTAATTGCCTAATTGAAATGTGACGAATATATGGACCTTTCTTCAGCTTCCTCATCGGAACTCTCTAAAAGTAAAAAAACTGTTCTTGCTGACATATGGATCTTCGTCAAAATGTTGAGAATATCCTAGATACCACATAATTATCAACCGGATTAACGAACTATAATAAATACATTTTAAATATTACTTCAATGTCTTTGGTACAATCCGTTACTGCCGTCACAGCGGGGAGGTGCCTTGGATGCAGAGAAATTGGAAAGATTAGTGCATGGTCATAATAGCTTTGCATAATTCTAGCACTTAGGAAACCTCTCCTAGTTGGACTTATGGAATTTTTGATATCTTCTCTTTTGATATCTTAAAATTTTAGACATGTCTCAAAGTTGTTCATCCGGGGTCCAAATTCTCTAAAATTGGATATAGTTCTTTGTACTAATTTGTATCAACAAGAAAAAATTAATATATTGATCCACATTTCTCGAAAAATAACGATTAAATTTAATCCTATTACGCTCAAGAATAAAGTACCTTTCGCCATGAACAGAATCAGTCGATGTTTCTACAATCGAAAAACTGTAATTTGTACCACCAAAAAATGAAATTTCAGATTTTGAACCCCCATTTCCTTCGAAACTACCCCTATTAAGCTCAAGAGTAAAG
>NW_012130124.1:983210-1002667 GCF_000143395.1 Atta cephalotes | reverse complement strand
CCACCAAAAAATAGAAATTTCAGATTTTGAACCCCCATTTCCTTCGGAAACTACCCTATTAAGCTCAAGAGTAAAGTACAAATTAGTCTCTCGATTGTAGAAGACTGTATGACTCGATTAAATTAACTGATTCTGTACATGGCGAAAGGTACTTTATTCTTGAGCGTAATAGGATTAAATTTAATCGTTATTCAAAATCTGAAATTTCACTTTTTGGTGGTACAAATTACACTTTTTCGATTGTAGGAACATTGATTAATAGGGGTTGGGGGTAATTTCCAAAGGAACGGCGTGGATACAAAATCTGAAACTTTATATTTTGGTGGTACATATTATAGCTTCTCGATTGTAGAAGTATCTAATTCTGTTCATGGCAAAAGATATTATACTCTTGAGCGTAAAAAAGATTAAGTTTAATCAGGGATTGTTTTTTGAAGAATGAATATTAACTTTTTCTTGCTGGTACAAATTAGTACAAATTTAGTTCTTTCCATTTGTACCTTTGTTTCTTTTTTTTCTTTTCTTTACCAGATATGTAAATATGAAATCAAAATTTTTTTATAGAAAATGCACGTTTATTGCATGAAAATGATAAAAAATATTTTCGAAGTATTGCCCTATCATAGCTATACATTTTTTCCACCTGTTTGACAATTTGTGGATGCCACGGCAAAAAAATTGTTGCTCTTTTGAGCCAAATCAGTCATTTTCGTACATCTTCGTAAGAAGTGAAGCGCTGCTGAGCAAGTGCATGTCCTCGATGTAAATAAGTGGTAATCGGGCGGAGCCAAGTCTGATGAGTAAGCCGCATGCGAAAGTATTTCCCAACCAAATACCTCAATCGTTTCCTTGACCAGTTTTGCTATGTGTGATGGTGCATTATCATGAAGCAAAATCACTTTGCCTTTTTTGATATATATTATATTCCAGTCGTTTTTCACACAAAGTTTGATTCAAATTGATCATTTGTTGTCGGTAGCGTTACAGTATTAACAGTTTCGCCAGGTTTTAGCAACTCATAATAGATCACACCTTTCTGATCCCACCAAACACAGAGCAAGCATTGTCTTCCGTCCATAGCGATTTGGCCTTGCAGTCGATGTCGATGATTCGCCTGGAGTTACCGATGATCTTTTACGCTTATATCCACTTTTTATCGCCAGTCACAATTCGATGAAGAAATGACTTTCTTTTGTACCTGGTGAGCAGCAAATGGTTTTTCGGTTTTCCTGCTGTTTTTCATTCAGTTGTGGAACCCATTTTCCCATCTTCTGGATCTTTCCCATGGATTTCAAACGTATGGAGATGGCTTCTCGTGTCACATTCAATTGATCCGTGAGTTGTTGTTGAGTTTGAGCGTCATCTTCATCCAACAATACTTGCAATTCGCTCTTCAAACTTTTTCGATGGTTTTCCACGTTCTTCGTTTTTCACGTCAAAATCGCCACTTTTGAATTTTTTAAACCACTCAAAGCACTGTGATTTACCAAGAGCATGCTCATCATAAGCTTCGACAAGCATTCGATGCGATTCTGCAGCAGTTTTCTTCAAATGGTAACACGAAATCAATGCTGTCCACAAATCGTAGTTTCCAGGCACAAAATTCGACATGTTCAACACGCTATTACAAACTATACTGTTGTATGAAACTTGTATTGTTGTGAGTTGAAAATCTTTGTCAGAACAAAGAAATGGCGTCAATGGCGCCGTCTGACGGCAACTACATTGACAGTTATGGCCATCTTGATAAATTCCGGTTTCATATTTACATACCTGTTAGCTTAATATTAAATCCTACTAGCAGCGCCATATTTTTTTTTCAAAACGGCAGAGTACAAAATTTTTATTGGTGGTACAAATTAATATAAAATGAGTACACTGAGAAAAAAAATATATCAATTTTAATAAATATTTAGTTGGCAATATTCAACTAAATATTTATTAAAATTGACTACATTTTTTTCCAGTGTACTAAAAAGTTAAAAACATCTGGATTGATTCTGCTCATTTGATCCTGCCAATAGAAGTTTTCCATTCAAGGATTGTCATATTCAAATTGTATTCTTATTTCTTAAATAAATAATGAAATTAATTTAATTTTAATAAATAAAATCCAAGATAAATCCAAAGCATAAAATCCGAAGTGGATACTATCTTTATATTCCCATTTTTAATATTACCGTTAAAAAATCTTTCTATTCTAACCCAAGTGATATATAATCAAATTAATAAAAAATGAAAGATACGTACCTTTATCTTTCCATTCAAGAGTCTTTTATATATGCAATGGAAGAAAACATTTAATCTCAAAAAATTAAAGACAAAGCAGCATGAAATATTACATAAAAAAAATGAATAAGATATAAAATAATAATATGGCTCAGAGTAATAAATAAATATATAGAAGGGCTACGAGTCAGATTAAAAACAAATTAAGAACATTTAATATTTAGAAAATAAATATAAAAAAATACAATAACAAATGTTTCGATGTTGATTGGCTCATTCTCAATGTTAAAACCAATTTAAAAAATTGAAATATTACAAAAGTTATCAAGTATTAAAATTTAAACTATTGTTGAAACATATCCGATATTTCTGTATTTCTTTGTTTTTAGATGTATGTAATCCATTAAAACTTGTGATGTTGGAAGTTGAATTTATTCGTTTAGTTTATTCTGTGATTGCTTTACTAATGATAATTTCATTTTCTTCTTTGTATAACTAATCTGTTAACTGAACAATTTAACAATCAGATATTTTAAGAATCAGATAAAAATAAACGACGATCACACTGATTGTTACAATATGATAATTATATTTAACAATATCTACTTAAAAATAAAAATCAAACGAAATAAAATTGACAATTACATTATATATAAATGACCGTTACAGTTACAGTTAACAATCAATTCAATTACATTATTTAATTTGAATATGTCAGAATAAATTAGTGTCTATCAAAATATAAACATATACATATATACCTTATTTAATCAAACTGATGTGAGTCAAACGGTAAAAAGAAAACGCAGTAGTTATTAAATCCAATCGAAGTAATAATGCCATATCATAGCAGAGAACAAGTACCTTAAACAATATCAAATAGCATTACCTTAAAATAATATAATAAAGAAGATTAATTTGTTTTTAATCTAGCTCTTCTATTTACTTAAAATGTGAATAAAGTTTAATTAACATTAAAATACAATATTGAGATTTAGTAGCGCCAAATTTTTTTACATAAAAAATTTTATATATAATTCATATTACATATCTTTTTTATCTATTTATTATCTAATTATTCTTCTTATTGCTCAATAACTGAATTCAGATTTGGTACTGTGCATTAACTGCTAGAAAAGCATTATATCTCGATTGATATCCTGAAATAGTTTTGATCAGTTACTAGACAAAAGTCAGTATAATTGCCCAATAATCAATAAAGAACTGCATTAAATTTCTAGCAGGGAAATATTAGGTGTAGTAAAAAGAAATCCATTATTTTACATCTAATGGAAAAATAATGGATTTCTTTTTACTACACCTAATAATCAGAAACGAAGGAATTTGTTACTTGCAAAAAACAATGAACGTTAATGGAATAAAAGTCAGTACTAATCGTTTCATATTAATTAACGAAGAGGTACTATAGCAACAGCAATTATTATATCAAAAGATAACGTTATGTTCTGTACTTCCGTCAGTATTAATCGTTTCGTATTAATTAACGAAGAGATATAGTAGCAGCAATTATAATATTATATCAAAAGGTAACGTTATGTTCTGTTTGCACATATATGTGTGTAAATATATGTTGCAATAAAGTATTTTTATACACATTACGTGTTCCTATGTTTATGAGAACTTTTTTCTTTTTTCTAATGTCTTAATGCATACAGAATATGCATGATACAGTAAATAGTAAGCGACGAAATACAAACATGATTTGTAGATATACATGCGTGTACCTGCACCTGACGCACGCATGCACACATATACCACACGTACGTACGCATGCATACATATGCATAAATAAAATCAAGCACAAAAAATATTTTCTTATCTCTATTAAATCAATTCCAATAAATTGTGAAAAATCTAATAAATTAGAATAACAGCAAAACAACCGTATTGCAAATTTTGTCAAACAAAATATTGAAAAAATATAAAGATACAATAATAAATATAATATGAGGAAATTAGCAAAAAATTTTTTTTTTCATAATTCTCTGCAATATGAGAAAATTGTCGAAATATTTATCAGCAATTATCATAAAAAGTTAGACAACAAATGTTAAAAATAACTCATCATAATCAATGGCATTTTCGAGTTATAATGTGTTTTTATAGAAAGAAATACAATGGGCATTTTACAGCTCGGCAAAAGCGAAGTTCTACCTGGATGTATAACCGTTTTAGATGTAAGGGGTTCCATTGTGAAGGCACTTCTCTCGGCTTGCCTGCTGTTACTCGTTTGTTGGGGAAAGGTGTTTCTCTTCGTCTTTCTTCTTTCAACTTTTTCAATGAGCTGCGCTTCGTTTGATTTCGTTTCGAACACTTGCGCAAGATCATTATCGTAAATTCACCCCCCCCCTCTCTCAAGTATTGAGTTAAAGAAAGATACTGATATGATTTAATATTGTATTCTCTTTTCAACTTAGCACAGATATTAAAATCAAGAAAACGCAATCTATTCTTCTACATTTATAATGAAATATAAATGCTTTCTTTTTTGTTTTTTATCAATGTCCATTGCTATTGCGATATCACTTTTTCACTTTCTTCTGATTATGAGCAATAGCTATTTCAATTAAAAAAAATAAACATTTATAAAAGTAGCTTGCTAATATTTTGTATATTCATGTAATTAGATGGTTAGATTATGAGAAGCATAGCAATAATAACAAAATCAAAATAGTAATTGGTCAAATATTGGATGCAGAGCTCATTCTACATCCGCATCTATCCATTGCTTTCCTCAAAATTATATTGCATGCTATAAAAGAAGAAAAAAGTCAAAAGCACTCGTGTTCCAGATGGTGAGATTCAAGACCAGTTTTTAACGTCTTAAACGATTCGTTTCGAAACGGATTTTCGTCAATGCACATCTTCTTATTTTTACCATTATCCTCATATTTTTGAAACACAGTGAAAATTACAAGTCAAATGACTAATTATAATATATAAAAATATAAATATTTTTGAATGATAATATATGATTTCTTCATTGTTAATCCTTCTTTTTTTGTGTTTCCTTCTTACAAGAAACTTTATAGTAAAAAAAAATGAATGATAGAAAAAAAGATAGAACTCGTTCTCTTAAGGTTTCGAACTTTTATTCCTTTTGAGAAGATTCTCTGGTAGAAATTTGTGCAGCTTGACTGAACACTCAGTCAATTACTATCTAATATTATTAATTTTTCTTTATAATATAAAAATACTCCGTAACAAGTGAGCATTATTAATTAAAGCAATTTTGTTATGCAATATGTGGGTCAATCATTTATAAGAGATTTTATATCAATATTAAGAAAGTAATTGTCCATTTCTTGTTCAGTTAAAGTAATTGTCCATTTTTTGTTCACTAACGTGTAATATAATTACATCTCGATCTGTAAAGTATATCTATTTATTTTTATACCTTTTTAAGAAATACAATCATAAAGATCTGTTATCAAATAAAATGAAAAAGAATATTTATAAAATAAAGTTGCATGATTGTAACAATTGCAATGCTTCCTATCTTTCGTCGGATAGACAAATAGAACTTGAAAAATTAGAGTATCTGAAATTCGTTGAAATAACATTCGTAAAAGACACTGTCAACTATTCTGCCATAACGAACATGTGTTGCAATCACGATTTTAATTATAAGAAAGTATAAAAATACTGGACAATGAAAGATTTCTTTATAAACGAGAGATTTCAGAAATGTTATACATCCAGATACAGAAAAATAGTTTAAATTTATAATCCGACATCGAATTTTTACATTACACATACATTTCCACTTAATAACAAATTTTATATTTTCTGTTTAACGTTCTCTATTTATTTACTTATTTGTAACTGTTTTTTTAAATCTTTATATTCATATTTTTTCCTTATGTATTACATATCATTCATTTTATTGCTATATATGTATATGTTCTTTGTGAATCTGGCACCTGACTTTTTATAAATTAAAATATTTTATAAAAAAATAATAGTATTTGTAGTAACAATAGTTTCGTTTGTTGTAGTATCGTATAACAAAAAATATAAAATTAAAAAGAAATGACTGTCACCTGACTTTAAGATAAAAAAATTGTTGATATATTTTGATTCAGAATCGTTTGTAATTGTTTATAATTTTCCGATCGTTAAAGTCTGGTCTACAATCAGTCAGGAGACGTTGTCATATGTTGTGTGCATGCGTATAACCTTCAATTTTCGTATCGGCTGTCGGGCGTCGTTTGGATTGGTCAGGTCCCGTCTTTTACGACTAACGACATCCAACAAGCGTCAGCCGATTTGATTGTAGACGAGACCTAATGACTACACTATTTAAAAGTTATACCAAATTTACAATAAACAAATTACATAACTTCGTCAATTTTGAGATATCTCTAATCCGTTAGAATCATTTGTAGTTGTTTGTAGTGATTTTCCGGTCGTTTGTAAAGTTGCACCAGATTAGAGATATCTAAAAAATTATCGAAGTTACATAGTTTGTCATTGTAAATTTAGTGTAACTTTTAAACGATGCAGCTACAAACTTCCAGAAAATCACTACAAATAACACTACAAACAATTCTAAGAAAAATGCCGCTAACAAATTAGGGATATCTCAAAAATTAGCAAAGTTACATAATTTATTTATTGTAAATTTTTTGGTGCAACTACAAACAATCGGAAAATTACTACAAACATTCTGAATCGAGATATATTAACAATTTTTTTTTATCTTAAAATCGGGTGATAATCATTTTTTGAAAATTTTAGTTTTTATTATATGAAACTACAAATGAAACTACAAATCAATTACAAATGACATACTACATTTTTTTATAAAAAAATTTAATTTAGAAAAAGTCGTGTGTTTGGTTCACAAGTTTTTTTTTATACCTATTTTGATACCTATTTTGGATATTCAATCACATTTTTTTTCACTTTCTCAAACAGAACTATTTCTAAAATACGTCAAGAACTCTATTCGAAATCTATCCAGAACTCCAATGAAAAATGATTTTTTTTTTTTAAATGGAGGGCTACGTGAAGTTAATTCCTGCGCGCCCATATCTTTAAATTGCACTTTCATGCCTTTAATGCCAGAATTATTTCTTAAAATTATCAAAAATTCTGGAATTATCGAAAATCTATACAGAACTTTAAAAAAATTGATTTTTTTTTTAAATCCCTGAGAGGCCAGCTTCACAGGGATATGTTAAGAAGAAAACTTAATACAATATTGAGAATGACCTAATACAATATTAAGCAGATCAGGATATCAGTAGAGCAGAAAACGCTAGATAAACAATTCGAAGACACGCAATTCTGAAAGTGAAATTTTTCGCTTTCGGAAGACGATAAATAGAAATTGCAACATATTTACGGAGATACAAAACAGCACCAATTATATCAATAGATAAATTCGTAAGAGGTATGAGTAAGTCGAGGTGAACTGTTAATATATAGAGCAACATCCCTTCCCTACTACGTAAACCGGTCACTCTATCGCGACGTAAGAAATTGTAATTCTGAATGGTATAAAATAAAGAATCTCTCATGAAGCCACGTTTCAGACTAATTATCTTTAGGTCCCCTTAAAACTATCAAAAATTATCGGAAATCTATGTAGAACTGTAAAAAAAATTATTTTTTTTAGATAATAAGTTAACTTCACAGAGATATCATGCTATATGTGACGTTAATAAAAACATTTTGCTAATTTATTTCGATTGTATAGTTGTGGATTTCGGAATTCGGCCTTGTTCATAAGTGGAAACATAGACGGATCAAAAATGAGACTTAATTTTATGAATTTTTTGTAGAAAAAGGGATAGAAATAGAGAAGTCGGGTTTGTTTCATCGTAAAGATCATACTTTTCTTTATTTATCATTATAATTTTACTAAAAAAATAATATAAAATAGAGTCGCTATTCAAATTTTCGTACATCATATTTTACAAAATGGGGTTTGCAGTGACCATTACTACTCGCACAAGACTCGTCTGAAAACAAAATGACACAAGTTTTATAAAATTGAAACAAAGATCTTGTGCTTGACGTAGTCATTTTTTAAATATTATGTTTGAATAAAATGGCAGCTGGTCAAAGTTAACAAATAATGATTTTTCACAAAAAATTTTCCTCGTTTTTGGCTATGAAAAAAAAATTAAGCATCGTAGGAAAAAACCCTATATCAAGAACTAGTTTTCAGTATGTAGAAAGTGTGTAAAATTGCAAATTGATTGGTCGAGCTGTCTTCAAGATATAATAGTCGTTATGTTTTAAGAAAAACGTGTTTAAAGTCTTACATTCAGTTTAAGAATGTACTTTTCGTTGCTAACATTTCAACTTTTTCCAGACGTTGCTTGTCCAGACAAGATTGTTTCGATCCGTATTTTAAAATGCTTTGAGCTTATTATTGATAAATACAAAAAAATAAAGGAAGATTCTTCTTTGATCTGCGCGAACTTGAGCTATCCCACAGTGGTATCGATCTGAATATAGGCGAAATTTTCAATTTTTTCATTGAAAAATAAATTTCTTGTAAAATCTCTATTTCGTGTGTAAAATTTTAGAAGTAACAGTATTTTTCTCAAAAGAAAATATAAAAGTTATAATTAAAAATAAAAATTTGAAAAAGATGCTTTATCTTCTTACGGTTAAATTGAAATAATCAATACGTCATTGAATAAGATATTTTAAACTAATAATATATAAATTAAATTATTCTTTTAAAGTTAAATTACTATTAAATTTATTTCTAAATAATTATTTGAATAAAAAATTAATTTTTTTATAATAAATATATAATTTGACTTTACAAAAAAAGCAATAAAAAAAATCACAAATAAGGATGCATTGTAGACATTAAATAATGATTTTTAAATTTCTTTATAGAGGATCTGTAGAGGCTTACAGAAGTAAGAATTATTAACTCTTATATTCACAAGCAAAAAAAATGACGAAGTAAAAACAACTCTTTTTGTTTCAATGTTGAATAAAAATCGGTGAAAAAAAATCGTACAGAGGTCTATAAAAAAAATTGAAGGTAAAGATTCACACTTTCGATTATTACTGTAAATTGCATTTTTGTGTGATCTTTACTTCACATCATAAACATTTGTCAAATTTGTACAAAATTTTCACATTTGACAGATATCCATTTGTGTCCATATAGCTTCATATAGGATCAGATTAAAATATTGATTACCGATTTCGAAAGAGATTTCAAGCTTTAAAACGCTTTTTTAAACATCTTGTTATGATTTTTTTTATATGTTTATTATAAAAAAAATAATTATTATTCAAATTATTTAGAAGTAAATTTAATAATAATTTAACTTGAAAAGAATAATTTAATTTGCATATTATTAGTTAAAATATCTTTTTCAATGACATATTGATTATTTCATTAATTTAATCGTAGGGAGATAAAGCATCTTTTTCAAATTTTATTGTTAATTATAACTTTATATTTTCTTTTGGAAAAAATTGTTATTTCCAAAATTGTTCACTATATAGAGATTATTTTACAAGAAATTTAGTTTTCAATGAAAAAAATTGAAAAATTTCATTTTCGTTCGCCTATATTCAGATCGATACCACTGTGCATCCTACCGCAGGCGCGTCTATACCTGTCTTCAATGCGCTCGAACCTATTCATATATAATTTCATGTAACACTTCTATTTTTCGTTGAATTAATTTATAACTCTACAAAAACATTTCTTGACATTATACTTTAAAAATATACTTCAAAAATCGATTTTTCACAATCTTTAGGTGTATATGCCTCCATAAATTAGATCCATAAGAACCAATCGTTTGGTGAACAAGCTGTAGAGTAAAAGATGAGAGGAAAAATGGTTGCAAATTACTATAATTTAATTATAATTTAACTATAATTACTGTAATTTAACTATAATTTATAGTAATTCTTTGGTCAACTATATAATTGTTTTAATTATGCATATTATAACTGTTTCAATATTGAAATATGATCATTACATACTATGACATGCATTAAGTTTTTTCCTTATCGTACAAATTAGTTTTTTCTTACCATATCTCTTTATTATTATTATTATTATTATTATTATTATTATTATTATTATGTAAAGTTAGCCAATATTAAGAAAAATACATTACATTCATCATAATGACAATTGCATTTATTACATAAAATTTTTATTTATTATTAGTTTACTGTTAAAAATGTCATGAAATTTCATGAACTTTTAATATACTTATAATGATAAATAATATTTAATGTACATATTAACGAAATTAAATTCAAATAAATTAAAATATATAAGTGTATTGAAATTTAATATACTTTTAATATATAGAAATAAATAATATTTCAGTATAAATTAAATAAACTTTAGTACAAGTTCGTTAAATTTGGCGCTTTCCGCGGCAATTGTGTGACAAACCCATCATGTTTTTATTGACTTCTAGACTGTTCTATACACGTGCTTGCGTCGTGTTGTATCGAGATTATGACTACCGTGGAAAGTGCTATGTTTATTAATGCATATTGTGAATATAAGAATGTAGTAAGTACTACAATCAATGTAAATATAATGTTGATTCTACAATGAATTGATGTCAGTCTTATCGATGAATCGTGATGAGGTTGGTCAACAATCGACTTATACGAGTATAACTGATTTTTGTAAAACTGGTCAAATCAACTTTATTTTTTCCCATTAGTCGAGCTAAACAATTCACTGTATATTTTACAGCTTGTAGATGTGAAAGAGCATAGTCACCTATTTAGGTTATGGCTGGTTAAGTCTCGAGATTTCCAACTACTGACTCATATTATAGAATCAATTATACTTACATTGATCTACTTAGATTCTTATATATGTATACGAAAGTATTAAACATAATTACATTTTTTATGTATACCTGTGACTTTCTTATAGTTTATACTGCGATATGCGTGCACGCACGCACGTATATATCCCATGTATTAAAAGTAATGAACTTGTATATTAAACTCAATAAAAATATATACATTAAAAATAATACATATGTTAATGAAATTTAAAACATCAGTAAATGAATATTCATATACAATATTCATTATTTTTCATTGATGGACTTGAATCAAAGTCCTTTACTAAAGTTCCTTTTTTTTATGTTAAAAAAAAGTTATTAAGAAATTTCTAACAATGTATCTAAACATTCTACTATATTAATAATTCAGATTATCATAATTTATAATACAATTTTTCCATATTTGAGAGAAATATACATATAAAGTTATTATTATTAATATTAAAGCAGTAATAATCATAAAAATGGATCCTAATCATAATGTTTTACCTATGCAATTATAGTCACAAATATCACATACTTTTCTCTACGTCTATTAAGTTGGCACTTCACCACAATCAAACGCGACTTATACTATCTTTTTTGGTTACTTTTTTGCTAATTTTCTGCTTTACGTCAAATTTTTTGCTCTAGCTGATTCATTAAAACTCATGGCTATACTAGCTTAAGGGGAATCCTAAAGCGAAGCTCAAACTCTGACAAAGTCACTAGAGATCGCTGTTTTTCTAGCGCATCATGTCTTTGTATACTATCAATATCTCATGCAATCTACGATACACGCAGTCGTACGTTCGTGTCAATTTTCGTAATAAATTCGTTGCGATAAAGTCTAACAAATCTAATTCTAAGAACTTGACGTTTGTTTGTGCAAATTACGTTTGTGGATTACTATTTCGTAAATACAGATTCTGCAAAATTTTCGTATCAAGCAAATGTTGTCATGACTTGATAGCTTGAGCCACGTTACACTAAGAAAAAAAATATATCAATTTCGAAATTTTTAGTCGTTTCGGGCATAAACTCCACCTCACAAACACGTATTAATGCGTATATTTTAATTCTGGAAAGGAATTTCGAATCTGTGAAAGAGAAAAAAAGTATTTGTTATACAAAAATTATATGATTTAGCAATACAGACGGCTCTAGGATCTCCTTAAAACTAAAGTTAGCCACAAAAAAAAGGAGCGAATGAAAAATCAAGTACATTTTTTAAGAGTATTTTTTTGCTCTATTCTCAATTTTTTGCTTCAATCGATTTGCTAAAATTTATAGCTGTGCTAATTTAAAACTAAAAGTTAGCACAGCCACAAAAAAAGCAGCAAATTAAAAATCAAGTAAATATTTTTGAAGAGTTACTTTTTTGTAATTTTTTGCCGAATTTTTGGCTCATTATTTAAGTAAAAAAATTCAATTAACAATATGATGTTGTGTTACTCATATATACAAGAGTAAAGTACGTTAAAGCAATTAATTGTTGGGCTAATTTTGGTCCTAAAATGTTTCTAGAATTAATTGCTTTAAGAATATCCTGAATATCCAAATTTTTTGTTCGTCGTTTAAGTAAAAAAATTCGACCAATAATGTGGCTGTCAGTCAAATTTTTTGACATAAACGAACAAAAAATTTGGATTCGGTATATTTTTAGAGAAATTAATTATAGAAACATTTTAAGAAAATTAGTCTAGTAATTAATTGCTTTAATATGTACTACTTTATTCTTGTACACGCGCCAGTCACACCTTTTATTACGTTGGTTGAATTTTTTTACTTTAAACAATAAGAAAAAAATCGAAAATAGAGCAAAAAATTAGAAAAATAGCAAAAAAAAGGTGGTGTATATGTTACGTTTGATTGTGCTTTAGTACTTCACTTTGTACGCGAGCCAGCATAGCCACATTATTGGTCAAATTTTCTTAAACAATAAGCAAAAAATCAGGAATAGAACAAAAAATTCGCCATTCAAAAGTATGTACTTGATTTTTCATTTACTGCTTATATTCTTTGTGGCTGTGCTAACTTTAGTACTCTTAAGTTAGTACAGCTATGGGTTTTAGCGGATTGGCTGAAGTCAAAAAATTAGAAAGAGCAAAAAATTAGCAAAAAAATAGCAAAAAAATGTGATATAGATCGCTGAAGTGACTGTGTCAACTAATAGACATCTTTTCTCTCTGTATAGATATAGTATGTACAATGCAAAAATCGTTTGTCAGATAGGATATCTTAAAAATTCTATTTTATACAAGAAATGAAGATTTATATTATGAATTATGAATAAAAATTGTTTCTATGTTTTAAATTATTTTGCTCAAAAGCAATATTAGCTAGATAATGATGTATAATTTCATTTTATCTAGAGAAACTTTAAATAAAATCATCTCTATCTTATCTATTATAATTGTAAGATACGTATACGTGCACTGAGCCATTGAGAAAAAGACACTTAAACATTTATTTGTAAAATATATATTTCACTGAAATAAATATTTTTATTAAATATCTTTATTTAAATATGACAAAATAAAATTTTGTTCCTAGCAAATGAGCCATTTGTGTCATTTTTTTTATTTTTAATCAGATATATTTTACAAAAAAATATATTTCGTCAACACAATCAAATTTTTTCACAATACATATTAAAAAAAAAAGTCAAATACTATTTGCTTCGCAATACTTTGACATTTTTCTCTCAATGTGTAATTTATTAGGTATAATTTAACTTTATCTGTATAATTTTTTATTATCTAAGCGCAATACTACTTGTAATGCAATTTCAAAATAAGAACTTTTTATTTTCAAGGCGGAAAAACAAGATATTGTATTAATTTTACTATTATTATATTAATTTATATATTAGTTGTACAACTTTGCTTCCGCCGTTTTCCTATAGATGGCTTTAGCGGTAAGTGGTGGTGGTCGAAATAAATAGACGTCATACAATAAATTTGGGCATCTGTCAACATAACCCCATAGAAACATTAGTCGATTTGTGTCTGCATCATAAAGTTATTCTCGATTGAAAATGTCAATTTACGAGCCAAATTAAAATTTTTTGCTTCAATATGAAGAAATCTGCGGCTGAGGCTCATCGAATGCTCTCAAATACTTATGGTGAGGCCGCTATTAGTGAAAAAACGTGTCATGAGTGGTTTCAATGCTTCAAGAAGGGTGATTTTGACATCGAAGTCCGGCATAGCGGTGGAAGAGAGAAGATTTTCGAAGATGCAGAATTGGAGGCATTACTTGAGCAAGACTCGTGTCAAAATCAAGAAGAATTGGTACGATCATTGGGAGTGACTCAACAAGCTATTTCAAAACGCCTCAAAGCCATGGGAATGATTCAGAAGCAAGGAAATTAGATGCCGTACGAATTGAAGCCGAGAGATGTTGAACGGCGTTTGTTTGCTTGTGAACAGCTGCTTGAAAGGCAAAGACGGAAGGGATTTCTGCATTGTGACTGGGGATGAAAAATGGGTTCATTACGATAATCCCAAGCGCAGAAAATCATGGGGAGTTCCCAGTCATGCTTCCACGTCGACGGCCAAATCGAATATTCACGGCTCCAAGGTCATGCTCTATATTTGGTGGGACCAGCTCGGTGTAGTGTATTATGAACTGTTAAAACCAACTGAAACAATCACAGGCGAATCGGTATCGAACGCAATTGATGCGTTTGAGCCGAGCATTGAAAGACAAACGGCCGCAATACAATGAGAGACACGATAAAGTGATTTTGCAGCATGACAATGCTCGACCCCATGTTGCGAAAGTGTCAAGACTTGGAAACGTTGAAATGGGAAGTCCTACCCCACCCGCCGTATTTTCCAGACGTTGCTCCCTCTGACTATCACTTGTTTCGATCAATGGCACACGGCCTGGCTGACCAGCACTTCCGGTCTTAAAAGTAAAAAATTGGATCGATTCGTGGATAGCCTCAAAAGATGACCAGGTTTTTCGACGCGGGATTCGTACGCTACCCGAAAGATGGGAGAAAGTAGTGGCCAGCGATGGACAATACTTTGAATCATAAATGTATAATCAGTTTTTTACAATAAAGCCTCGATTTCGGAAAAAAACGGCGGAAGCAAAGTTGTATACCTAATATAAAAATTTAATTATAATTCGAAATTAGACTAACAAAAATAAATTAAGAGAAATAATTTTATTTTTGATCAGAGGATCTTAATGCTTATATTTCATTATGAATTTATATACGTATTGTGGCAATAATGTTCGGTGAATGTAATGAGAAAATAAATACCACTTAATTTATATACAAATGACTCTTATTTTTTTCAAAGTAATTCCTCCAAACAATATATTTCTGACAATGTTCGTATAACTTGCGAAATTGTGAAGTCATCTTTCGGTTTTAAGTCTCGTTGTCACACAATCTCAAATAGAACTCAGAAATAACATTATAAAAGCATCATTGTGCCTTTATTTCATAAATTTTCATAAATTCATTTTTAAGTACCAAATGATAACATCCTATAACATCATTATGACTTAATTATGACTGTGTTCTATATTAAGTCCTGATTCAAAACATGCAATTCTTGAATCAGTATTACATTATTTTGAATCACTCTCCCTATTCCCTTTATCTTGTTCCAGCAAACATTTTCTTATTGCATAAATTAAAGGAGGCAATGAAAGAGACTCGATATATAAGCGTTTTGAACATTCAGTACCTTGTGATGTAAGATCTAAGGTGACATCCAAAGATAATTTTTTTACAGAATTTCCGCATGCTATACAATTGTCCGAAGTGTATTATTTCTTGCGGGATTATTTTGAAAGACGACAAAGATCCTGTATATTAATTAAATGCTGTTTTTGTATAACATTTGTATAACACTGAATTTTATTGTCACATCATGTACATGTCTAATTCTGCAAACCGAATGTCGAAATCTTTTTCAGTCTTGAAATCTAATCATAAATAGAACTTAAATAACATAATATCATAAGCAATTTGATAATATTCTAATAAACATCTTAGAAGTATATTAGATAATAATTTAATACGAATAAGCATTTTAAAAACTATAAGTATTGCGAAAGATATTACCTTACCCGGGGTTTAAATCTGGATTTTAAAGATTAAATATATGATTTGCAATAAAAAGTAAAGAACATTTCAGAAATAAACAGTTAATCTAGAAAATAAGTGTTGTGTAAAGCTTATCATATTAGCTCCTCAATTCTTACATATCCCTATTAAAGTTCCAGTTAATTTTTAATTTGTTCAATTTGTTAAATTTCAATTAATGTTTGATATTATCGATATAAATATTTTATAATTTTTCGAAATAATATATGAAACATAATCATTTATTTACCTTCATTATATTAGATGTTTTTCATCATTGGAGTATGCGAAACATGTATCTGTCGAGTAATGATTATGCGACGCACAATGTTTAGAACAATAGAACCATCTTTTTCTTGAAATATCCGTCATAGAATGGATATCCTCTTTCGATGGCAGTTTTTCATGCAGATAAATGCCACATAATGAAATAACAAACGAAACTAAACAGCCATGTAAAAAAATGTGCTATTTAAAATTGCTATTTTTTCCTCAAAAACATTAAACAGGCATCGATGAATATATATTTATCAATTTAAATTTTAAGCGTATCGTATAACGTGACAAATTAAGGAATTTAAAAAAATTGACTGTCGATTCAAATTCGAATTTAAGTTAAGAAAAAGCCATCGGTGCGATAACAAAATCATTTCGTTGTTGATAAAAAAATTTAATCTTATTTTTAATTTAATAATTGTTTAATAGTTTTTCTCTATTACAAACATTAATCTCATTAATACGTATGTTCCTAGAGTAAAATATGCACATATATGCATATATGTGTGTAATTGTTTTCATTTGTCAGTGACGAATTATTTAATTTTAATTTCTTTACAACTTTTTTTGAAAAGTAGACAAAGAACAATTACGCGTGGACAAACGTGTATGCATGCTGGACAATCGATTCCCGTATGTAATTCGGAAGATTTAATAGGGTGCTACAATTTCTTATTTATTTGTACTCTTTTTCGAGGGTGAACAAAAATTTATTTTTACAATGTGGACAAATAGTGGACAATCGAATGCGATATAGATTTTGTTAAAATTTGCATTCAGGAGTGTCAGCTTCACAGATCTGTTCAATGTAACGATCCGCACAGTTTTTTAAATATTTTCGACAGTTAAAAAAAGTTGAAATGTGAATAATCATCTGTTTTATACAGGCGATATAAAAATTTAAAAAATTTTTTTTCATAAAAAAGTCATCTTAAAAAAAAAGTTATCGAAGTCATCTTAAATTTTTTTTAATAAATAGTACCATACAATTTTTTTTTCATAATGTTGTAGGAGTCTTCGAGATGAAATCACTACCGAAAAATCGAAAAATGTCTTTTATTGATTTTATTAATACTTAATATAAAATTTATAGTATTATTTGTAATGCAGTACTTATAATCTCTGACTAGACACAGACATATACATGTATTTAATAAAATATGCAATAAAATTAATAAAACAACAATAAAAATGACATTTCGATAGTGATTTGAATTCGTCTTGAAAATCCCTACAATATTATGGAAAAAAAATTGTGCTATTTAAAACATTTAAAATGACTTTGATTTTTTAATTAAAAAAAAACATTTTTTAAAATTTTTTATCGCATATTGTAACCTGTATAAAACAGATGAATATTCAATTTTTTTTAACTCTTAAAAGTGTCTGAAAAATCATGCAGACCGTTATGTTGAAATGACCCTGTATGCAGTAAAATTAATCAAACAATATAAATATCATTATATTATCAATACAATTTTCTATGATGGTGAACACATATATTCCAGGAATAACGTTATATTATAAAGCTGTGATTAATGTTACTTAATTAGTTATCTAATAATTTGTTAATAATTTGCAAGTATAAAGATTTTGGCAGACGCATAGTAGGCCTTTTACCTTCTAATCAATGTTAAATGGAATTTTGTTTTTTATTCTTTCAAATTTCTTATTTAAAATTTGAGAGCGTTTTTAAAAATAAAAACTTTAAGGAAGAAAGAAAAGCAGATTTTGATTTAAAAAAATCAAAATATTACTAATATAGTATAATATAAAAAAATCAATATATAGTATAATACTAATTATAAATATTATATACTAATTATTAATAATTATACAATTATTAATATTTCGATTATTTGAAAAACGAAATCAATTCTGAATATAATCGAATATCATATCGAATCGAAGAAATTGCTATTTGTTGAATCTATATTTTTACCATGAAACAAGGAAACGCATATATGAACAGTCTTTCAAAAATAGCATATTAATATAAATTATCTAAAATTTACTTTTGCAAATAGTATCTTACTTTGTTATTTACGTTTATTGTTATATAACAATCCATATGAATTCCGAAATGCGAGTTAGTATTAATAGTATTACAAGAGCTTCTATCGCTTTCTATCGAACATTGCGCTATAACATTGATGTGAGGAATTATCAAGACATTATTAGGACATTATTAGGAATTATACGAAATTATCACAAGTAATTTCCATCTTCATTTGCGTATCTAAAATTTCTCATATATTGGAATTTTTGTCAAACAACATTGAAAATAACTTCATGTGAGGTTGAAATGTTTGTCTTTCATAAATTTTGTTATTATGTTCTGTTATAAATTTTATTTAACTTCTGTTTTATATTTTTTATCTCTTAATATCGTTAATAAATATGTTGACTCGTAGTCCCTTTATATATTGGATTTTTAATCACTTGAGCCGTTTTCTTATCATTTTAATCTTACTTTGCTTTTTCAAAAGAGAAATAATAATAAAAATTAGAGTCTGATCGAAATTTTGGTTTCGATTTTGATCAGTTTCGGTCAAAATGCGCCAGTGATTGTTCAAGAAACAACTGTCCGATTTTAATTATTAACTCGTTGATTAAGCTTGAGACAATTTAAGTACAAATTTTGTGATCTTAATAACTGTGATTTGATTTTTTTAAAAGTTAATGCAATATTATTATATCTATATACTAATAATATTATTAGTAAAATATTATTATATCTACATACTAATATTATTAATAAAATATTTTAATAGTTAAATATTTTAATAAAATCTTTTTTTTAAATAATACATAAATTTGTGTAAATCATGATTTCTAAAAATTAGACAATTAAAATTAATCCAAAAATGTCAATTTCGGCTCCAGCCGAAAAAAATGTGACCCCGTTAACTTCTCTCTCTCTCTCTCTCNNCTCTAGGTCTACGTTGTACTACTACGTACTACTACTACTACTACTACTACTACTACTACTACGTACGTACTACTACGTACGTACGTACGTACGT
>NW_012130124.1:971032-977360 GCF_000143395.1 Atta cephalotes | reverse complement strand
TATATATATATATATATATATATATATATATATGTGTGTGTGTATGTATGTATATGTATATATACACACACACACAGAGTATTTGATAACTAACGATAAAATTCTCGCATAGAAGTAGAGCGGACTAAACTGACAAGGGACATTAAGCAATTCAAAAATTCAAAAAATTCTGAAATTTTGCGTACAAGTAAAGTAGTTCATTCGTAACACAAAACTATTTTTTGTTTGTACGGAATTACAATTTTAAGGGGTGAAATACACTTTGAGAAAATTGTTTTTTTTTCTTTTGAAACGATTATCATCGAAACTATAAGAGATACGAAAACATTTTCTGAATGAAAATTGAATGGCAGGGCTCGGTAAAATAATTGATGCGATGACTTATTTAAAATAAAAAATATAAAATAAGTTCCACAAACTTATTTAAAATATAAAATCGTAGGAGTTAGAAATCACTGATACGATTTTGAAATAAATATAAAATAGATTCCAAAAGCCTTTTTAAGTCTATTTAAAATATAATATTAAATAAAGAATAGAAGAAGAGATCACAAGAAATTATTTAAAATATAAAATAGGGCCCCAAAATACATTTATTTATTTAAAATATAGAATAACTTTTATTAAAAATTTAAAAATAACTTGTCTTTTATTTTAAAGTTTTCGAAGGCTATTTTTTATTTTAAGTAAGTTTCCGAAATCTATTTTTATTTAAAATGTTATTTCATATTTTATGAAATAACAAATATGTATTTTAAATAAATATTTCAAATAATATTTAAATAAATATTTTTATGATTTTGTTTATTTGAATATACGCACACGCGAATATACGTTTCTAAATATACGTTCCAATTTTTTTTATAGCCTATAATTGATACTTAATAGTATTAATTCTTCGCGAACCAGATGGAAAATCAATATGGATCATATGTGGATATATATCTCATACTCCACACATACAATACTTCATCATAAATATACTATAATTTAATTACTGTCACTTTTACTGACGGATTGGTAACATAACTGATGCAATTTATTTAAAATAAAAAATATGAAATAGGTTCCAGAAAATTATTTAAAATTCACAATCAATAAAAAACTGATACAACTTAAAATAAAAAATATAAAATACGTTCCAAAAACTTATTTAAAATATTAAATAAGAAATAGATTAAAAGAAGTTATTTTAAATAATAAATACTAAATAACTAAATACTGTTTAATTTTTTTTATTTAAAATGTATATTTTAAATAAATTTATTTGAAATAAGATTGAATTCTGTTAAATGGTTTCAAGAGTAGTTAAAACTAAAATAAAAAAATTTTTTTTAATTTTTATTTTATACCCTTACCTCCACCTCTATTTAAAAAAATGTTTTTAATTTTTATATAATACAAATTAAAGAGCATTTGACGCTGAAAACAACGATGTATATTATAGTTATGTTCCGAAGAATCATTTTTCAAATATGAATAAAAACATCTACGCGCGTAGGTATTCGTCTACTGCGTTGGCTGCGCGAGATAGCATGAATGGCAAATACAATACAATCTATCAACACAATATCAGTACAACAGTAACTATTAAAATATGAGTTTTAATATAACAATAACAACAATAACAACAACAACAACAATAATACAATAATAACAACAATAATAATAATAATAATAGTGTCAAACTTAAAATCAGTCAAATATTTTTATGATATAGTATAAAATATTTCAGAATTAAAATCAAAGTAAAGTGAATAAAGAAATTATTATTTTTATAAAATATTCATTTAATTTTGGCTTTTGATAGAGCAGCCAGTTGCAACGTGAAAACTTGAAAAAGAAAAGATATTAATAGTAATTCCATTACAAACAAAAAATAGTTTTGTGTTACGGATAAACTACTCTATTTGCACACAGTATTTCAGAATTTTCTAAATTTTTGAGTTGCCTAACCTTCCTTGTGAGTCCTTTACCGAAAAGTCCTTTATCATTCAATTTCAATTTTAGTAACTGCACAGTCAAAGTGTGACGTCATACTCAGAGTCGTCACAATCAGATCGTCGAATGGTTCGACGATTGAACATAGCCCTTGATATTTCTATCTAGAGAAACGTAATTTCAGTAAAAACGTATAATTTTCTCTTTTTCTCTTTAATTATGGATATTACATATGCAATGTCTTGTTTCGTGAAAATTTATGGCAATTATTTTTGGAAAAACAAAATTGTTTAATGGGAACAGCATAAAATATTTTTCGTTTCTGAATGATTTTATGATCGCAGCTAAGTGGATTGCAGCACATAGAGAAAACCAAATCAAAAAAGGTAAGATTTTCTATTTTTTGTAAATGTAACGAAGTAAACTATATAATTTTGCTCGTGTTCAGTTATGATATGTTCCCAATACTTTTACACTTGCATCATGCTTCATATCGCCGTCGAAGAAAAATATACATATTTATTAGTTAAATTACAAGATAATTATTAGTTTACAAAATATTATTTTAAAACAGATTTTTTTCTGTAAATTTGAAATCTAAATGATATTCGACGAGCATGCTGCTAACATAAGCTATTTGGAAATAGTAGCTTTAAATTTATCGCTTATCTGTGACGTCACACTTTGACAATTTTGATTGGTTGCATGCGTATAACATGCGCGTGAGCATTTGTCTTTCTATATATAAATACAGGTTCGGAAATGAGTCGTTTCCGAATTATAACCACTTTTATGTTAGAAATTCTAATTTCTTTTTCATAATCCCAGTTATAATTTATTAATAGTTTTAACATAACTAGTGTTTAACATAAATAACTACATTTCGGGCTATTTTGGCGTTACCTAAGACCCATATATCATGTGGAGGCAGTCAGCTTAGCACATTCCTTTAGTAAAGAAAGAAAGATTTAAAAATAAAATGAATAATTGTTGAGTTTAGAGATCTCATCTCCGATCTTGATAAAATTAGTCTTATTCGACGCGTGAAATGAATGAATCTGGTAAAAAAAGTGTCGTTCTGTTCTGCGAATCGAGATATTAATTGTTGAAGTTGACAGATATTCAGGTTAGGAAATCTGTTACATCAATAGCATAGAGGGTTACACAAATTCTCTGTTTGATAAATCCTCTGCTTTAAAAACAAATTCTCTGTTTTAAAACACAAATTCGCACTGCTTTACAAACACAAATTCACTGCTAATGCAAAGAATTTGTGTGCTTAAAAGTAAATTTGTGTTTTTAAAGTAGTGAATTTGTGTTTTTAAAGCAGTGAAGTTTTGTTTATAAAGCAGTGAATTTGTGTAATTAATGCAGAACATATATATAGAGCTGTATCGAATCGGGATCACAGATATCTTAATCTCTAAAGTCTCGAAATTTAATACTTAATTACTCGATTCATAAGGCCGACTACTGCATTTTTTGCCAAATTTTTTTCGTTTTGAATGAAAATCGTCAAATGAGTACATTTTTATTAAAATTTCTAGAGGGGACCGGTATTCTAAATAATTTCCTTTTTTTTTTAAAGTAAAGAATTTTTTTAAGCAGAAAATTTTGAAAAATTTTTTTTTTGAAACCGAGAAATAATTGAAGCAAAAAATTTTCACTTATATGGTCTCATGTCCCTCAATACCACTGACAGATTTTCTAACCTGAATAATTGAATATTTGTTTACTTTTAAATTAATATTTCATAAAACAGAGTAACACTTTTTTTGTCAGATTCGATTTTATGCAAAAACGCGTCGAATGAGACTAATTTTGTCAATATCGCGGAAGTGAGGCCTCTAAAACTCAACAATTACCATAAAAAAAAATCAAAAAAGAGAGATGCCAAGCAGACTATGCCTCTACGTGCATCTTTAATAATGCCAAAGTAGTTCGAAATATAATTATTTATGTTAAAACATTATGAAATAAATATTGTGATTGTGATTATGAAAAATAAATTACAATTTTTTAAACATAAAAATTGTTATAACTCGGAAATGACTTATTTCCGGGGCGATAATTGTGACCTCTCAAAATAAAAGTTATTTTTGAAAGCAACACGGGAAAGATAGTAAAAATTTAAAAAATATAATCAATATTTAATTTGATAATCATGATTCAATTTTATGATCAATTTGATAATAACTTTTTAACAAATAATAATTGTCGACTAAAATGTTCTGGAGGTTATTTAGGACATTGATCTTGACAAGATTTTTTTAGTTTGTAATTGTTAATTATTTTAGTATCTGTTGGTTAAAGAATTTTTTAATTATTTTTCTTGTATTTCTCGCTAAAAATGCTTCAAAAAATCATTTTCATTTTGAGGGACTACAGTTATCATAATCATATCTGGATCTACGTTTATATGGTTTTTTTCCCTTCTTTTTGAGTCCCGAATTTCTTCCCGAAATATTGCGGACGATACGGATTTTCCGGGATATCCTGAATATATATGTACATACATATACAGGATCCTGAACAATAACATATAAAAGTAAGCACGACGTGTTTCTTATCAACAAATTTAAAAAAATATATAGAATAAAATGATTTTGATTTTTTGTTTAGTTTTCGAGAAAATCGAGTTTGAAAATCCGTTGCGTACATATTCTGTTATGACTAAGCTACGGTTTGTCGAGCGATTAATCACGCAACTAATCACGCATTCGAGCAATAATCCAAAATATGTTGCCGAATATTCGGTAATTAAGCGGGCACAATTCGACAACGAGGACAGCAGCTCCAGCAATATTGTCATTGCTAAAATAAAATTATGTTTATTAAAAATTTTCTTTGTGTTTTTTTTTAATTTAATAGCTTTTAAATTCCGTGTAAACATTGTTTATAAACACTATATGCGTTATATGTCGCTGGACGAATCGTAGTTTATTGTTAGCCGTAATACTAGAAACTAATGTATTTTAATTATATAATTGTAGGGGTCCAAAACGCAGAAAGTTTGAGTGAACTTTAACTTTCGCGTCTTGCATCCTATGTATTGTGATTTGCGACCTATTACAATCTAAAAAACGTTTCATTTGCGACCTACAAGCGTCCTGCGTCTTATGTCGGACATAGCGAATTTTCAAACTCAATTTTCTCGAAAATTAAGCAGAAAATCGAAAAATTTTCTTGTGTATATATATTTTTACTTTTTATAATCACATTGTGCCCGCTTTTACATATTATTCGATCACTGTACATCAAAAATAATTTTTTTTGTTTCTTGAATGGTTCTAATTCGTTATATAAAAGAAATATAATGAAAATCATACTTTTCTCAAAATACAAACTTTGATTAAATTTTATAGATACATAGAGAGAGTACAACAAATTCACCTTTCAATTTATCAGTTAAATAATTCTAAATCGACTCCGTTATATGTGTAAATTATATTTTCTTGTATAAGTGTATACTTCATATATATGTAAATATTTTATCGGTAACTTTAAAGTTCTTTTTAAGGATAAACATATATTTGTGTATACATTTATTTTTATCAGTTAGAATGATCATCATTAATGAAACAACTACATATACATATGTGTAAGAAAGTTTTTTTAATAATATCATAAAGCAAGCTCAAGGATAGTTTATTATTCAGATCGAATGTAGAACACTCGAGATATTTGCCTGAATATGAGTTATATTATTATAGATTCTACAAGGGGAATTAATGTGTGAAATAATGTACAAAAATTGAACACTAATAGCAACGAAACAGATAAATGAAAAGGAATTGTTATTCGAAATTGATTAATAAGGGAAGATTCATAACTGTCCGGAACCAATTTGATTCTCTATGAGATATGTTGTTAAACACGAAAATTTAAAAAATACGTATTTTTTTATACGTGAGCTAAACTCATATTTAAGGAGTGAAACATCCCCTTAAAAAAAACTGTATTTTTTTTTCAAGACGAATATCGTCGGAAGTATAAAAAATCGAAAAAAATTTTTTAAACAAAAGTACGGTTTTAAGAGTACTTTAAAGTTACAGATAAAAAAAATTTTGTTTATTTTTTGTTTAATACTCCCCCATAATTTTCTTAAATTTTCAAATATTTTTTTTATCAAATTAAAGATTATTTTTTTACGAATTCAATTCATGTGTAATAAAGTTATATTATAACATATCATTTTTGAGAATTAATTATTAACGTATATACGTAATCTATGCTCATATGAGTAAGTAATTGTCGTCGGAACAGTAAAATGAAAATTTGAAAAAATGTCTTAAGTAAAATTTGTATAGTTTTCTATATGCTTTATTATATATGTATTTAAATTTTATATACGATATATATATTAGGTGTAGTAAAAAGAAATCCA
>NW_012130124.1:962481-966403 GCF_000143395.1 Atta cephalotes | reverse complement strand
TAATATATATATATATATATATATATATATATATCTTAAAAAATATTATATATTTAGAAAAATCTAAATACACATACATATATATCATATATAAAATTTAAATACATATATAATAAAGCATATAGAAAACTATATAAATTTTACTTAAGACATCTTTTCAAATTTTCATATATTTTACTATTCCGACAATTACTTACGCATATGAGCATAGATTACATATATACGTTAATAATTAATTCTCAAAAATGATATGTTATAATATAACTTTATTACACATGAATTGAATTCGTAAAAAAATAATCTTTAATTTGATAAAAAAAATATTTGAAAATTAAAAAAAATTGTGGGTAATAGGGATGTTAAACAAAATTTTTTTTATCTGTAACTTTAAAGTACTCTTAAAATCGTACAACTTTTGTTTAAAAAATTTTTTTCGATCTTTTATATTTCCGACGATATTCTTGAAAGAAAAACAACGTTTTTTTTTTTAAGAGATGTTTCATTCCTTAAACATAAGCGCATATGTATAAAAAAATATCTCTTAGATTTTTGTGTTTAACAACATATCTCATGGAGAATCAAATTGGTTCCGGACCAGTTGTGAAGCCTTCCTTTGTAAGAGGAATTCTTGTAAATATTTTTTTTTGGTAACATATTTTTATTGTCTTTAATTTTTATTGCCTTCAATTTTATTAAATATAATTAAATATAATTAATGCAAAATCATAAAGAAGTAAAGAATAAGTAGTGAGAAATGATTGTATTTTGCGAATAGTTCATAATATTTGTGTATTCCGATATATTGTCGAGAAAGATGATTTTCAAAAAGAAAAGTAAAGTCTATTTTATGCTTTCGTTCAAATAATATAGATTGATTAACGATACATCACTACTCACAATTAGTTCCATATAACTGATTTACATCATAAAACAGATTTTATTTTTGAAACAATCAATAAGTAGCGATGTATAATTTATAAATCACGCATGTAATTTTTACATTAAGGAATTTGTGTAAGAATTTGTATAATTTGTATGTTATTTTTATTATTTATTCGTAACTGAAATGTTTGTATTGTAATTCTCAAAAAGAATTAAGAAAATAAGATGTAAAAAATGTTCATATTACAAAATGAATGAAATGTCAATAAATTGTTAATATATTGGAAAAAATGGAAGCTTAAATGATTACAGTTTCGAAAAAATACTTATCTCATCGAATACAATATAATAAGTATATTGTAGGATTAACGGTTTGACAATCATGCAATTACTTGTTGATTAAATCATGTATTTCTCTCGATTTAGGTTTTTGAGCAGAAAACATTCTGACGCATTATTTTATCAACTATAATTAAATATCATGACGTAAGTATATCTATTGTATAAAATACATGCAGTTTTTAAAAGATTTGATAAAAAAATCTTTAAAAATAACTATAATACTAAATATACTATAATACTAAAAAGATAAAGTCTCCACTGAAATAAATAATAAATAATGAATCAATTAAAAAGTCTAATATGAGTCAACAATGGTTGTTCGTGTATAACAATAGATATATATATATACTTAAATAACAAAATTACGAGACGTTTTGATCTCGGCTTTGGATCTTCAAAAATAGTATCAAATGAACAAATTAATAAAATATTAATAAATATTAAAATTTTCTTATTCAATCATGCAATTAATTTCAAAACCTACAATTTCTAATAAAACTAATAAATCTTATATGTTTTCGTGACAATGCGCTATAAATATATTCTAATTTTGTGATGACTATACATGAGAGAAAATCCAAGGAATCAAGCAACAGATGGTCATTAGAGAAAGTAAATGAAAGTGAACTCTCTTTCATAGTACAACAATGTTGTTGCATATATTAACACATATATAAATTTTTTTCAATTATGTGTATTAAAGGATATTCAGATTATCATATAATGTTTACATCATTTATTTATGTATATACAAAATCTTTCACATATACTGTATATATGAATACAGTTACAAAATGGCGATGAAAGAAAAATGATACTATCAGACTGTATTCATAATTTTATTTTACAGGAATAAGTAATGATTAATGCCTGAAAAGGTTATTATATTTATACATACATACATACACATATATATATATATATATATACTGAGAAAAAAAGGGTGAATGAATTTAAACGTAGTTGTACATCCACATGTGATGTACCTCGGGACGTCCAATTGAGGCTATTACTCCAGAAATTGATAAAATCCACGATATTATTTTGACTGATCGACGAGTGAAAGTGCGCGAGCTTGTTGAGACCACAGGTATATCACACTGCACAATGATTTCAATTTTGCACGAACAATTGGGTATGAAAAAGCTATCGGGAGTAGAGATGGGTGTCGTGTTTGCTCACTGTGGACTATAAGCACGACCGTGTGACGATTTCAAAACAATTTGGAATTGTTTCAACGTAATCCAGATGAATTTCTGCATCGAATCATTACTATGGATGAAACATGGATCCATTACTTCACACCCGAGACGAAGGAACAGTCAAAACAATGGACTTCACCGAGTGAACCAGCTCCGAAGAAGGCGAAGTAAAGTCAGCCGAAAAGGTGATGGTTACAGTTTTTTGGGATGTACGCGGTATAATTCATATCGATTACCTTCCATCGAAGCAAACAATCAATGGCGATTACTATGCATTATTGGACTGTTTCAATAACATTTTAAAGAAAAAACGTTTCCATTTGGCGAAGAAGAAAATGCTCTTCCATCAAGACAATACACAGGTTCACGTGCCCGGTACCGATGGCCAAATTCAACGAATTCCGCTACGAATTGCTTCCCCATCCAGCACATTCGCCAGATTTAGCTTCCCGCGACTATTTTCTGTTTCCAAACCTGAAGAAATGGTTCGGAGGAATGAGATTCACCACCAGAGAGCAACTCATCGCCGAAACAGAAGCTTATTTTGAAGAGTTGGATAATCATTATTATATAAATATAATATTATTCGGATGGCTTGAAAAAGTTGGAGAATCGTTGGATCAAGTGTATCGAGCTGAAAGGAGACTATGTTGAGAAATAAAAATGAATCGATAAAAAAAAAAGTTTTACTATGTTTTTCTAAAAACTTATTGACTTACCTTCGTATCATTTGGTATGTACGACTTAGAATTTCTGCACTAAGGAAATTATAATCTAAGGTGACAGCTGTAAGAGCTGAAATAAAGTTTTAATTTTTTCCCTGATTTTTTTCGTCCAATTTAGTGTAACCGGCATTTTTTTTGTGCGTACTTTTATTGTGCAAAAGGATTTGATGATCTAAAGCCAATTCGATGAAATTGGCAATCTGCGATTGTCGGTAATTCCTGTTGGTTTAGGATTCCCTTAAATCAATTTTATTGAACGAAAGAAATCATTCTTTTGCAATAAGAAATATGACATTCTTGAATAAATAAAAATATTTTCAAATAAATATATTATTGAATGGAAGAAATCATTACATTGCAATAAGAAACTCGATAAATAACTTATTTGCAATAAGGAACTTAATGTTCTTAAATAAATAAATACGTTTATCGAAATATTTTGTTGAATGGAATAAATTATATCATTGCAATAGCAAACCTAATACTCTAGAACAAATAAAAATACATTCAAATGAATATTTCAGTGCATGAAACAAATAACTTATTTGCAATAAGGAACCTAATATTTTTGAATAAATAAATGTGTCTTGAAGTGATTTATTCTATTCAACAAAATATTTAATCGAAATTTCATTCATTTTGTTGAACAGAATAAATCATATCATGATAAGGAGATATCTGATGTTCTTGAATGAATAAGAATGTACTTTTAAATGAATATTTCGTTGCATGCAAGAAATAATTTACACACATTTTCTCTCTCTCTCTCTC
>NW_012130124.1:953928-957152 GCF_000143395.1 Atta cephalotes | reverse complement strand
TTCTTCTCTCTCTCTCTCTCTCTCTCTCTCTCTCTCTCTCTCTTTCTCTCTCCCCTCCCCCCTCCCCTCCCCCCTCTCTCAATAAGAGTCCTAATATTTTATATGCCGAAATTTTGATATTGGTCAGACTTAATAATTTTTAAGTTTGTAGGCTACGAAAAAAATATTTAAGAGAAAGAAATATCTGTAAAAGAGAGGCAAGAGAATATTTACTTATGGTATATCAACGCAGATATTTATTGTAATCAAGATGTATATCTTTGGTATTCTAATTGCCTAAGTGATACAGAAGCTCATGTATAGCATTAATAAAGTGATTATATACGCTTTATAAGTATTTCTTGGGTGATACCGCTATATTACTGCAAAGCTTGATTGATGGTTCAGAGTGCAGACATTAAAAAGAATAAGGAATTAGAACTAAGGAATAAGGAAACAATTTCAATCTATCAGAAATCGAATATTGAAATGCATGATTTCTGAGTTGAAATTGTTATTCCTATGGCCCATACCGTATATATTCATCGATTCTTATATCTAAGATTGTCTCATTAAGTACAATCTTAAGATATCATAAATCAATTAAACAGTCGCATCTTAAGATATTACACTGAGGAAAAAATTTACTAAATTCTAATAAATATTTTTTTGAATAATTCTAGTAGAATATTTGTTAAATGTAAACATATATTTACTGGATACAAGTATTATTAATTTGATTTAACTATTTATTTTAACTTTAATTATTTTTTTATATTTTCTATTAATTTTATATTTTCTATTAAATATTTATTTGCCGTAGATTTTCTGCTAAGACTAATAAAAAAAAACTTACAATTAGTAAAATTTATAAATTTTTTTCTCAGTGTACTTAAGAGAATGCTGGAGCGACGGCCGAACTCAATTGAGATAGATATTTCAGATTTTTATTTCCAATATATAATATGCTTACGCCCTCTAAGTTAATATATCTAATATGTGTTACAAATGTGCGTTACTTTTTTTTGGTAACTATAACGGTAATATAATATATATATTTTTTTAATAACGATATATTTTTTTGATAACGATAACGAATTTTATAGTTATTTTTATTGTTACTTTGCACACGGTTCGATTGGACACAAGCCACTCACAACTTGAAACTCGAAAGCTTCTACACCCGTCCGCTGTAATTAGTGATCGTCAATTTAAAAAAATAACGAAAAGTGATCTCAAGTAGCGGTAACTGTAACTTTTAAAAATCGATGATACTCCGTTTTTTTCTACTCGATAACGAGTAACTGTAACTTATTACTTTTATAAAGTAATTTTATATTTCCTTATTATTACTCATATGACTTTACTGTGAATGAAATATTTTTCTTTCATAATTGTGACCAATTCCACGCATTTAAACAAATATTCTGTTCGTCTCAGCGAATATTTGCGTTGATACTAAAAAATTATTATTAAATATTTTTTTCCTTAGAGTAGAACTTATTTTTCTTAACGGTGTTGTAACACTCAGAGTGCCGTTCAGGGCATCGTTTATAGAATTTACGGGTCAACCGTTAACCAGTCGTACTGTCGAGGTATGACGTGTCGCTCAGGATGTGGCGAAATTACAGACTGGACGTGGCGGTGTCATTTAGTAAGGGCTCGAGTCCTCCAATTAATATAGGCCAGTGTTCATGGTGTAAGAAGTTTTATTTCCACTTACGAGTGTTTCGATGTGTTACAATCTTACGACGTCTCGCAATAGCGCTCGCAGTAACGGAGATTCTCACAGTAGTCCTGTGTCTTCTTGACTTTTCGGAACGGCCCCGAGGTGCTCGAGACTGACGCTTTTATATTTATAAATTAAGTCGAATTAATGCGTAGTTGCATTTTAAGTAAAGTATGTCTGTTTTGAAATCAAAAGGCAACTTGTGATGCTTAAACTGCTGATCTGCAGAAATTCTACAAACGTAGTTTGGTATGATCTATTTGGATAACATCTTTCCCCCGTTGAAAAAAGAAATCGGAAGTTTGACGTTTTTTGTGAAAATCTTCTTTTTTTTACTTTGTTTTATTCTCCTCACATTCTTTCGTTTGTTGATAATATATACAATTATTACAATAATCACAATAATTAATATAATAGTACTACTCGAAATTGTATATATAATGGGTTTCGGCAGAAATGATGAATCTCGTGCGTTTTTTTAATTCTGTTGTTACATCTTGTAATTTGACGCTTAGATCCATTAATTCCGTCGAGTCGCGAATAATTTTTCTTAATTTTATTACTTCGATTAGTTTAAGTCCTTATGCTCTAGCTGCTTTCGCAAACGAATTAAATTGTACACTGGTAAGCGAGTTTGAATAGTTGTAGCTTTGATGGTTCCTATTGTTTTTACAGTCATATCCGCAGTTGTTAAATTACATTCTTCGTATAGCACAATTTATCCCGTTCTTACAATTTTTGTTCTATATTCCTCGCGATTTTTACAGTCTGTAGTAATTGTTTGTTCGTAAGAGATGGGGTATAGTTATGCTCATTGATTTTCCATATAGTATGATTAGATTTAATATATCGCGTGTTACACAATATCTTAGAATTAAAATATACATTTGAATTTCACATAACGAATTTGTGTTTTCGTGGTAGGATTGTTGTTCGTAGATATAAGTATAGTCAATTTGTTTACATCTTATGCTTATCTTCGCGTGTTAACGTCATATAATGCTGATTTTCGCTATTTATGGCTATTATAATCTGATCTATTTTAGTCAGAGAGAGAGAATACATTATTATTAGTCAGGTCAAGTGTGGGTAATGATATGACTTTGAGTATATCATATTTCGGATAAGAGATTAGAAGGATTTTAAAATGGTGTGTATTTGATTCGTCATAATACGTATTGACAGTGATGCATTCTATCTCAGTGATTTTTCTATCTCAAACCAATTTGACTCCTGAAAGAGAAATGCAAGCCTAATGGCAATTGTACTTAAGCTTCTTTCAGACTGGTTATGATCTCGTTTATTGGTAATCCTAAGATGTAGTCCTCTTTTAACAAAAGTGAGATGTTCGATAATACAATTTATAACTTGTAAGATATCCATAATAATGGCATTTAGTGTAAGAAAATATTCATCTCCTCTCTTAAGTCTGTTTGGCTATCTTTCTATTTATTCTGGTGGTAATGTTAAAAAATAATTGAGCATTGTAACTGATTTCTTCTTCTATTGGGAGTAC
>NW_012130124.1:944292-948430 GCF_000143395.1 Atta cephalotes | reverse complement strand
ACGCACGCACGCACGCACGCACGCACGCACGCACGCACGCACGCACGCACGCACGCACGCACGCACGCACGCACGCACGCACGCACACACACACACACACACACACACACACACACGCGCGCGCGCGCGCGCGTAAACGAATATATAAAATTTAAAGAAGCACGAGAAATGATATCCGAATTCGATGGAAATTCATAGGCTAAACTAAAAGAATTTCTAAGCGCATGCCATATGCCATAAAAAACATAAATCCAATAGATAAAAGAACGTACTAGATGCTATATTGTATAAGTTAAAAGGCAAAGCAATAATAGATTTCGAGACATGGTATATATGACTTCCAATTAAAATCAGAGCTAGAAACTTGCTATCTTAGCAAAAGAAGCACAACTCATTACAAATAGAGTTTAATATTATTTAACAAAAATCGAGGGACGTTAGACAATACGATTTGAAAATCGATAACTTATCAATGGAATTATATGAATCAATGATCGAAGAACAAGGACATAAGCAGTGAACAAAAACGCATAATTTTAGATACTATTCAAAAATAAGCTCTACAGAATTTCCAAATAGGATTGCGAGATGAAATCAAACTACTTGTGAGATCGCAACATTATGCTACATTGCAAGAAGCAATAACAGGGACCATTACCGAAGAAAAAATCAAGGGACTTGGTAGCAATCCTCGATATTCAAACTTGTCAAATCAATCATATTGTCAAAAATGTGGGAAAATGGGACACAGTGATCAAGAATGCCGAATTAGTAGATACGCTGACGACATTTGTTATCAAAGCCAGACAAGATAACATAAATACAGCTGTAAAATATTGCAACTATTGCAAAAAGACAGGACATATCTGTAACGAATGCTGGACGTTAAATGGACGCTCAGGAACCGCATCAGGAAGAAGCATAAAAACACATGACGGAAAAACCCGAAGGCAGGGTACAGTAGAAAATAAAATGATGAATGGAGGAGATGATTTCGCAAGGATGAAATCTGCACGCAACCAAATTTCGCATTTCACTGAGGTGCCACAAGCCAGTACAGGGCTGAATTTAATAAATTTGCAAATCAAAAAATTCAAGAAAGGAAAAATTAAATTTCTTTTCGACACTGGAGCATCAGTAACTCTCGTAAAACTACGAAATTTGAGGAGAGAAACGTTAATATATGAAGACAAGATGATTTAATTGGACACAGAACAATGAAATAGCTGTCAGGACAATGAAACAGCTGTAGGAAAAATAATTAAATAATTAAATAAATAACAACCATATTATTAGATGAAAGCCAGATACAGCATCCTATGTACGTAATTGCAGATAACTTTCTAATCGACTACGAAGACATACGGAGTTGATTTCCTATGAAAATATCTTGCAAAATGCAACTATAACAACAACCTTTTAAAAATAGGAGACAGCATATTGAAATTATATCCCTACAAAATAATAAGAATCAACCTTAGGTGAGACATATCATAGAAGCCACCACAATTACGAACAATACGGGAATAATTCAAGAAACGCAACCAAGAGTATTGGAAACTACTTATTGGAAACTATCTGGTACAGTTGACCAAAAAATCATCTCTGTCTAATAAATACCACGGAGACACAGAAATGCAAGTACCTTGCGTAATTCTGATAGAAATAACGTCGAAAGATACATTTATGAATCGTCTATACAAAAGGAAAAAAAAGAAATTAAGAGTAACAGTAACAGTAATTTCAAGAAACCATCTGCATCGAAAATATGTTAAAGTTAGAGCATTTAAATACTGAGGAAAAGAAGAGCATAATAGAAATCTGCACACAGTACAAGGACATATTCCATTTGAAAGGAGATTGATTCATTGACGCATACCAATACTCGCACATGAAATTCACAGATAGACAGTGCGCTTGTTAACATGAAACCATATCGGATACGGTACCCGAGAAGCATAAGGAAGAAGTACACAACCAAATACAATGCTTAAAGACGAAATAATACGACAAAGCAATAGTCAATGGAACGCGCCATTACTTGTAATACCCAAAAAGACTGACGCAACAGGAACACTTAAATTACGCATAGTCATAGATTTTAGAAAATTGAATAACTTGCTTATAGGTGATTCTTTTCCTTTGCCTAATATAACCGATATATTGGATCAGATAGGAAACACTAAATATTTTACTACATTAGATCTTTACCTAGCGTCTGGTCCTTACTACCAAATTCCCATGAATTGGATAAAGGCAAAACTGCTTATGAGCATTACGAATTTAATAGGATGCCCTTCGGATTGAAAAATGCGCCAGCTACTTTTCAAAGATTAATGAATTCTGTTCTAACTGGGTTACAAGGTGTTAAATATTTAGTATTTTATCTGGTGACATAGATGACATAGTCATGTACGGAACTGGTTTACAGGAGCATAACGCACGGAATTCATCGAAATTCAATAAGCTGAGACAGCATAAACTAAAATTATAGTCTGAGAAATGCGAATTTCTCAGAAAAGAGGTCATTTATCTAGGGCATGTAATAACTGATGAAGGATAACTGATCAAACCAGATCCGACTAAACTAAAAACTATACGTGAATTTTCTATTCCAGTAAAAATAAAAGAGATACAAACATTCATTAGATTAGCAGGAAATTTATCGAAAATTTTTCCAAACCCCTAACTAAAAAGAAAGGAGAACTATTCGTACAGTCGAACAACAAAATGCATTTGAATTGCTAAATTACCGTACTCGTGCTCCAATATCCAGCTTTCACACGAAAATTTTTTATGACTACCGACGCATCTGATTACGCGATCGGGACTATAGTTCCTCTCTCAAGGAACTTTGGGTCAAGACAGACCAATAGCATACGCTAGTCGTAATGTCAAGAGCGGAGAGTAATTACAATACTACCGAAAAAGAATTATTAGCTATCGTTTGGGCAGTTACCAATCGTATTTGCATGGCACAAAATTTAAAATAGTAACTGATCATAAGCCGTTAGTGTGGTTGCTTAACGCAACTAATCCTGGATCAAGATTAATCCGATGGAGAAAAATTAGAGGAATATGATTACGAGATTAATTCATTCGTGCAGGCAAGATGCACATGAACGCGGACGTATTAATACTATTACTTCATCAGAAGATACGACAAATGAAGACACACATGAAGGAAATAGCAATAAAATGAACGAATATAACGACGCAGATAAACAACGAATACTTTATGAATACCACAAGGACATCAAGGAATGGAAAGAACTATTAAACGGATTCGATTGAGACACAATTGGCCAGGATTAACTAAATATGTAGAAAATTATATCGCGAGATGCGAAACATGCCAGAAAAACAAATTAAAAGGGAGAATATAGGCGTCACTGAAGACAAATAGGAGCTCGATGACCCTTCGATAAATGTGCTTTAGATCGTCGGCCCATTAACTATAGAAATAAATATATAAATATATAAATATATTAACCTTCCAAGATAATCTCAGTAAATTCAGTAAAGCTATACCAAGGAAGGAAGATAAAAATGTTTTTTTTCCGAAATTCGAGGCTTTATTGTAAAAAACTGGTTATACATTTATGATTCAAAGTATTGTCCATCGCTGGCCACTACTTTCTCCCATCTTTCGGGTAGCGTACGAATCCCGCGTCGAAAAAACTGGTCATCTTTTGAGGCTATCCACGAATCGATCCAATTTTTTATTTCTTCATAAGACCGGAAGTGCTGGTCAGCCAGGCCGTGTGCCATTGATCGAAACAAGTGATAGTCAGAGGGAGCAACGTCTGGAGAATACGGCGGGTGGGGTAGGACTTCCCATTTCAACGTTTCCAAGTATGTCTTGACCACTTTCGCAACATGCAGTCGAGCATTGTCATGCTGCAAAATCACTTTATCGTGTTTCTCGTTGTATTGCGGCCGTTTGTCTTTCAATGCTCGGCTCAAACGCATCAATTGCGTTCGATACCGATTGCCTGTGATTGTTTCAGTCGATTTTAACAGTTCATAATACACTACGCCGAGCTGGTCCCACCAAATACAGAGCATGACCTTGGACGTCAAAATCACCGTTCTTGAAGCGTTGAAACCACTCACGACACGTTCTTTCACTAATAGC
>NW_012130124.1:929919-933388 GCF_000143395.1 Atta cephalotes | reverse complement strand
AGCATTGTCATGCTGCAAAATCACTTTATCGTGTTTCTCGTTGTATTGCGGCCGTTTGTCTTTCAATGCTCGGCTCAAACGCATCAATTGCGTTCGATACCGATTGCCTGTGATTGTTTCAGTCGATTTTAACAGTTCATAATACACTACGCCGAGCTGGTCCCACCAAATACAGAGCATGACCTTGGACGTCAAAATCACCGTTCTTGAAGCGTTGAAATCACTCACGACACGTTCTTTCACTAATAGCGGCCTCACCATAAGTATTTGAGAGCATTCGATGAGCCTCAGCCGCAGATTTCTTCATATTGAAGCAAAAAATTAAAACCTCCCGCAAATGACGAGAATTTGGCTCGTAAACTGACATTTTCACTCGAGAATAACTTTATGATGCAGACACAAATCGATTAATGTTTTTATGGGGTTATGTTGACAGATGCCCAAGTTTATTGTATGACGTCTATGACCTATTTATTTCGACCACCACTTACCGCTAAAGCTATCTATAGGAAAACGGCGGAAGCAAAGTTGTACACCTAATAGTTGAAATAATTGTACTACATCTTGATTGTGTACAGTGGGAGCAGATAATCTGATTTTTGAAAAATCTTGCAGATATTTTATTGTATCTTTTCCTATTTATAAATTATTTTCATTCAAAAAACGTTTGAAATGTAAACTTGTTACAAATATTGGATGCAATCTTTTGCACCGATTAAAATGCTTCCTACTTATAAATCTTACTTATAGAGCCACTTACAAGCATTTCGCTTGTACATATACCATGACAATAGATAAGCCACAATTGTCTACAAATTTTCCGATCGCTTTGAAGAAAGCCATCATTATATGAAATAAGCCTAGATGAATAAAAATATTGTTGAATCTCGGATTTTCAGTGGATTGGATTTGCAACGCGATTTTTGCAATAGCTAAGTCATATAACTTGTTTGTATCTTTCATGGCACTCTTTGGCGACTTTCTAACTTTGTATCATCATTTGTAAAACGACAACTATGTTTGTTGGAGATAAATTAAGTGGAGATAAATACGAAATCTTTTGTTTAGCTGAATTATCTTGAAATATCTCGCTATTAAAACCAACATAGGTATGCTGGGAATTTTTTTAGTAAATGACATATTCATATCAAATTTATTTACTGAAATTTTCCAAGTTCTCTGGTATTGATAAGAGTAATTCCTGTTTAAAAGGCTGCAATTTTTTTATTAGCTTTGGCTTTTTGGTGTACGCTTCCAATTCAAGAATTATTTCATCAAAAAAGTTCGTCTTTTTTTTTGTTTGTTCTTTTTCATTTTACTTGATTAACATCATTTTCAGAGAACCTATCATTATTTTGATATGTCTCAACAACATTACGAGCATGAACGTCAATATTTTGAAAAATTATACCAATAGTATCATGTGAAGTATCCTTTCTAGTCATCTACAAATCTATCAAAATTATCAAAAACCAAATCTGTGCATAAATTGGGTATTTGTACAATACATCTACAGGGCAGGTTAGTGTTCGGCTAGTAGAGGCAAAAATCGCTTCTGTTTCTAATTCTTCAAGTATAATTGCAACAATGACTATTTATTTATTACCTTTTTGCTATTAGTTAACTCTTTAAAGCCATCCCAAGAGTAATGTGCTTAGAAAGTTTAATACTGTCCTTTATGATTGCAAAAATTGCATCATCAGCTAAAGAATTTCATTAATCTTTGGCAATTAGATTCTCCATTTACGACAATGACTCGAGCAACACAGTAATATAAAATAAAAATTACTTAATATATCTGGAATACAACATTCTCCCATTATGGAATCATTTAGTGTTATATGTATCACGTATTTCTTTTTTTCTATTTCAAAAATTTTATTTCAAAATCGACTAATGTTTCTATGGGGTTATGTTGACAGATGCCCAAGTTTATTGTATGACGTCTATGATCTATTTATTTCGACCACCGCTTATCGCTAAAGCTATCTACACGAAAACGGTGGAAGCAAGTTGTACACCTAATATAAGCATACATATCTATCTCACTTTATTCTCGTACTTCCTCCTCCAAGGATTCGCTAAGAGATTCAATGATCCAATAAATCTTGAACTTTTCGATCAATAAACTCAACATCCACAATAACCTCGTCTTGATTCATAATATCATGAACTGAATCAGCACGCTGTAACAATATTTGTGATAATATGATTACAATATAATTGAAATAACAATGACTAAGAAAGCAAAAAGAAAACGGAAAGAAATATAATAAAATATACGAAAAAACTTTTTGCATATCAGCAAAATACACTGGTCAATAACCTGATACATTTATTTCAGATTGATGATCGCTGGTTCAACAACCGGACAACATATAAAAAACTAAGCTTACGAAGTAAAAAATTTTTATACAAGCTAGGATTATATTATGAAAAGCTAAGAGAATTCAAGCAGAGTCGTCATGGAAGCTGGTGATAAATATTGACATTGGTTCAATAAATAAAAATTCACATACTGCAAGGTTATATTGATCATGCTCATCATCTATGTGAAATCCAGACAGAAGAACGCGAAATGTACGAAAATATGAAAGCTAATCGAAGCGAAAAACCATAAAATAGTTACTTTAGCCGACCGAATAAACCATTTATCAAACAACTCAAAACAAAAAATGGATTAATTGATGGAATAGGCTCCATTACTAAAGTACTCTTTAGCACTATGGATGCTTCGGATAAAAAAATCATCAAAGAACAATTACGATTCTGAATAATAAACAGCAAACACTTCATCATGTCATGGCGAATCAATTAAAAATAACAACAATCGGATATGTTGATAAGTTATTGGGAGTACAAATTAGTTCGGTCCGTTTCCCTAAAGATTGCTCCAGCTGTTGTGAATAGTTTATAGTGACAGCTGATTTTGGCGGTTTCAAAGAGGTTAAATCTGCTAATAATATTCAGTTTATACCGCTTTCATACAAAAATCTTGATTTTTACTGTGTTTGAAATGTCAAATTTTGTGTTAACCAAGCAGCATTTGCAGGAGGTTTTGATTTTCTGCTTCAATTGGAAGAAAAGTGCGGTTTATGGTGACAATGCTCCAGTTGATAAATCATGTAGGGATAAATCATGGTTTCGACGTTTCAAGGATGGAGATTTCAACGTTGAAGACAAACCTCGCTCTGAACAGCCAAAAAAATTCGAAGACAAAGAATTAGAGGCATTACTCGAAGAAGATCAGAGTCAAGAGGAACTTGCAGAATCATTGGGGGTAACTCAACAAGTCGTTTCTATACGATTGAGAGCCATAAGACTGATTCAAAAACAAGGAAATTGGGTACCTTATGAACTGAAAAAACCGAAAGATGTTGAAAAGCGATTTTTCACTTGCGAACAGCTGATTCAAAGACAACAGAGAAAAGGTTTTTTTACATCGGATTGTGATTGGAGATGAGAAGTA
>NW_012130124.1:888421-929607 GCF_000143395.1 Atta cephalotes | reverse complement strand
AATAGGCAGCGATGGACAATACTTTAATTGATCTGTTCATTCATTTTGTTTTGTAATAAATGCATTTTTGAACACAAAAAAACGGACTGAACTAATTTGTACTCCCAATAGATGGACTACTATACATTGTATTTTCTGGTTTTAATTTTTCTTGCTGAAGTTCAATAATAAATGGCTGGCTTGCTTTTCTTTTTAGAAAATTATGAGATAAATGTACCTCATTTGTTAAACATACATTGTTATCTGATATTAAGGAAGATTCAGAACATCCTGTATAATTATTTATTGTCCTGTAAAACAGAAAAGAATTTAAACTATATTTGTAATTTAATCTCAGTATATTTATATAAAAAGAATAGTCACTAATAGTAGTCACAATAATATATCTTTACAGAGAAAGTTAAACAGATAAATATTGGAACTATTCGTACTTTTTGCTGGTAATGTTCTGCAAGGAACAATAAATAAATTACAATATTCCCATGTTGATTCATATCTTTTACTTTCAGAATCTGCTCCTGATGGAGGATTAGTTGCAAGAATCTTCTTTTTTCTTTTTGAAAAGTATTCCTTAAATGTTTGAAACGTTTTGCAGCTATGACTCCTGAATAAAGATTAATTGAGATTGTTCGGTCCTATCATTTACGGCGTCTAGTCATATCGTCTAATCACATCGATAAAGAGTCGATCAATCCATAAGATGTCAATTGTTAAGCGACGCATGCGTCACGCGTAATCGATCTGAAACACTCAGATTATGGCCGCCCTACCATAACTGCCTCGACAACACGCGTTTCGCCTCGTGGTGAACAAGTATTACCGCACTACCGTTGAGATTTTTTCCGCTACTGTAAAACACGTTCGCCCGCATTTGAGGTCTGTTCAAATAAAATTTGGAAAGCAGGGAAAATCTCATTTTTTTCGACCAAATGCCCTCGAAGCGATCATACCGGGAAACGCTTGGACGGTGATCGCATGGCCGTGCCATCACAAATCCATCGTGCACGCAGCAAGATGGTCAACAGAGATTATTGCAAACATTTTGTACTAAACTATCAGAGAACTTAAGCTTAACTTATTAGTTAATAATTAGTTAAATTGTATAGGAAACAAATTAATAGAAATATTGTTCAAAATAATGTACCAGGTGTATAAGCTTAAATCTGCTGTTTGCTCATAGGTGACATTAGTGAGCGTATAAAGCTACCCTGGGCACACAACACACTTTTTTTTATGTGTTAATGTTGACATCTGTCAACATTAACCAGTGCACATCATCAGTTTCATACAACAACATTTTTTCTTTCGTAATCATATCTAGTTTTTTGCTAAAAAAAAAGCATATGCGGGAAGATTTACTTTTCTGTTTCAATTTGAAGAAATCGGCTGCTGAATCGCATCGAAGGCCTATGGCGACAATACTTTATCAGAAACAACGTACAGAGATTGATTTCATCGGTTCAATGACGACAATTTTGACCTGAGTGACAAGAAACGTGAAAATCGGTCCAGGAAGGTTGAGAACTGTCAATTGCAGGCTCTTTTGAACGAGGACGATACCCAATCGCAAAAAATGTTTGCTGAGCAATTGGGTGTTTCTCAAGCAGCCATTTCCATGCGGCTACATGCCATGGGAAAGGTTCAAAAGATCGGAAAATGGGTGCCGCATGAACTGAACGATAGGCAGATGGAGCGACGCCAAAATACATGCCGAATTCTGCTTGCCAGACAAAAAAGAAAGTCGTTCCTGCATCGGATTGTGACAGGCGATGAAAAGTGGAGTCTATTTTCAGAATCCTAAAGCAAGAAATCTTAGGTTGATCTCGCCCAAACATCAATCTTCTTCAAGACCAAATCGCTTCGGACGGAAGACGATGCTGTGCGTTTGGTGGGATCAGGAGGGTGTCATCTACTACGGGCTGTTAAAACCTGATGAAACTGTTAATGCTCACCGCTACCAACAACTGATCAAATTGCACCGTGCTCTGCGTGAGAAAAGGCGCATTATCGGAAAAGACAAGCTGATTTTCCTCCACGACAACGCATCATCGCACACGTCAACAACTTGGAGACACTCAACTGGGAAGTGCTACCCCATCCTGCTTACTCATCAGACCTGGCACTTTCTGACTATCACCTGTTTTCGTCGATGGGCCACGCGCTCGCTGAGCGGCACTTCGATTTTTAAAGACGTCCGAAAATGGCTTGATGAGTGATTTGCCTCGAAAGATGAGGAATTTTTTCGGCATAGTATACACAAATTGTCCGAAAGATAGGAAAAATGTATAGTTAGCGAGTTGGCAAGTACTTTGAATAAATTTGTTTTTGCTTTTTAGGAAAAATATAAAATGTGTTTTTCTGATTAAAAAACAGTGGGTTTAAGCTTATATACCTGATATGTAGTTAATTATAATACAATGACAAATTTGCATTGAACGAAATTAAAAACAAAATTGAAAATAAAGTAATTAAAAACTTACCTAGACAAGAAGAAACTAGTAGATTGCCAAGTTAAATCTTTAGCTTATTTATCTTTATCCATGAGCCCTTAGCATATTGCAATATTATGGTGTACAATTGCAATAAATTCCCTCGTTCTTTCCAAGATCTAATATAGTCTATCCATTTTTTTTACTACAGATCACGATTTAAATTATGATATTCATTGTAATTATTGAAAATTTATGTTATGTTTGCCATAACTTTTCAGTAATGATAGTGAATATTAAACGCAGCTTACTTGTCTAACCTTTAACCAACACATGGAGATCGTCAGACATACTTGTTTTTACGCTTTGATAGTTTCTGATTTGGTGGTTTCTTGGTCGACGCAGTTACCGCAAACGTAAAAAGTTGAATTAACTCGCCGCGTATCGTCTGCGAATCGAAAGAAACGTCACTTGCGTCTGCGTTTACGAACTGCGTTCTGCGTGTTGCGACTTATGTAGACGGCCCTTAAGCGATAATCGTTCCGCGCGTATATCGCGTGCTGAGTATTTCGATAATCTTCTAGTTTAATTCTATTGTTTCTAATTAATAATTCTTTTATGCATAGTTTTCATTTCTTCCGAAGTTCTCTAATTCCCAACATTATGTTGCGTAAGAGATCTGTTTGCAAATCGTTATGGTCGTTTCCAGTTGATAGCTGTGGTTCCATTACAGCTTGTGCTAATTCTCTGGATGATACTGTTAGTGCTTGTCGCTTTGCACTAAGCGCAGTGCGGTGCATTTCTATGACCGTGTTATCTCGTGTAATTTTTTTCAGGATTAAAAATGTTGTCGTATAACATAAGGGAGTCCCGTCTAAGAGAATGATTCTAAGAGTTCTGCTGTGATTTATTCTGACTCTAAAACTCTATGACTCTAAGAGTTCTGCTATAATTTATTCTGTCTCGCCTATCATCTGTGCTATCGTCACTAAATGCAGGCGTATCGTCGTCGTTTCCCGATTCGGAATTTATGCTTTGTTATTTTCGCGAGAGTCTTGCTCTTCATTTGAATTTAATCCGATAAGATTTATTCGATTTTCGCAGATTCTCACGATCTGTTCCGTCTACAGATGGCGAATTTAACCGTTTTATAGCGCTTAATAATCACGATGCGTTCGATGAAAGGTTATCAGTATTGTCCGACATTCACGCAATTTACAAAAATTTTCGACTTACAATAGAAGTACAATAAAAGTTAGTGCTTGTAGTTTGCTTGGCTTAATCCGCATGGTCAATTCGCTGTTACCGATGTTGAGGTTGGTCAGTTCGTTGCTGCTTCCTCGGATTGTCGATGTGCGTAGTCTGCTCTGCTTGGTTCCGATGTGCATTGTTCTTGGTGAATTCCAGTATGGTAAGACTGTATCCCACGGCTGTCACCAAATGTTGTACCGCTCAAGGCACCATTTATAGAATTTACGGGTCAGCCGTTAACCAATCGTACCATCAAGGTATGAGCCATTCAGAGCGTGGCGACAGATTAGACGTAGCGGTATCGTTTAGTAAGGACTCGAGGTCCTCCAATTAATATAGGCGTTTGTGATGTAAAAAGTTTCATTTCCACTTACGAGTATTTCGATGTGTTACAATCTTACGACGTCTCGCAGTAGCGCTCGGAGATTCTTACAGTAGTCTTCTTGACTTTTCGGAACGGTCCCGAAGTGCTCGAGCTTACGCTTTTATATTTACAAATTAGGCCGAATTAATGCGTGATTGCATTTTAAAGTAAAATATGTCTGTTTTGAAATCAAAAGTAAATGACTTGATTTATGATGCTTTAACTGCTGGTCTGCAGAAATTCTGCAGCCGTAGTTTTTGGTATGATCTATTTCGGTCATAACAACGGAATATTTCTTTCATAACCGAAATTCGTTCCACGCACTTAAACAAATATTTTGTTCGTTTCAGCGAATATCTGTGCGTTGATACTAGCAAATATTTCTTTCCTTAGGGCAAATATTTATTTCTCTTATAATGAAATATTTTTTCCATATTTGAGACTCATTTTATGCATTTAAACAAATATTTTGTTCGTCCCAACGAATATCTGAGTTGATACTACAGCAAATATTTCTTTTCTTAGAGCAAATATTCATTTATCTTTATGAAATATTTCTTTTATAATCAAGACCCGTTCAACATATTAAATAAATATTTTGTTCATTCTAACGGATATCTCCGTTGATAACAGCAAATATTCCTTATTTCCTTGCAAATATTTTCTTCATTAAAGCAAGTACAGCATTTTGAAACTAATAAATATGTTCTAAGAACCCCTCAAAAAAATAATTTTCTTGAAGCAAGTAATATTTTTCTCTTTCAAGTAATTTTTTTTTCTCAGTGTGTAAACGTATATTGGGTTGGAGGAAAAGTTCCGTAGATTTTTTTAATATCCCTAGTAGCACAAAACATTAACTATACATTGGCTAAGATTGACTAAATATTGGTTATATTGAGTACACATTGGCCAAGATTTCCCATTGTAATATAATAAATATAATAAAAGTCCAAGGTATTGCCAATATTGCATATCAATCATTATTCAATATTGACTCTATATTGGGGCTAATATTTTTCGATGTTATGCCAATATTGGCTATATAATAAATGCCAATGTATAGCCAATTGCATGTCAATCATTATCCAATATTGGCTTTACTTGGGGGATATATTGGTCAATATTTCCTAATGTAATGCCAATATTGTTAATATACGTGTCAATATTGCATGTCAATCATTACTTATATTGTCTTTATTTGTTATTTATTTATTTGTCTTTATTATTGGGTATATATTGGGGATAGATTATTTATAACATATATGTACAATTAAATAATACATTTATCAATCGAAGAAATGGTATAGTACATAATGCAAAAGACTCATAGTCCAGAGATCCCAGCTTCGAATCTCGTAGGTAAGTAAATTTACACTTAATTATATGAAATATTGACATTATTTTCTAATATTAGCGAAATATTAGAAAATAATATATATATATATATATACCCATATAAAACATTGAGTAAAAATTGAATCCTCAATATTGGCTAAATATGACTAGGCGTCTACTTTACAATATTAGACCAATATTGGTTATCCAATGTTTTAATATTGACTGTACATTCGTTTCCCAATATTGCGCCAATAATTTGTGCTATTAGGAATGACACTAATCAGAAAATAGATATGTATCATTCAAGTGTCAGTCTGCCTCATATTTTTTGTCACTATGCTTGACATTTGACAGAAGCATTTTTTGATTGGACATGTTTTGCGTGTACGGTATATAAGTAAAATGGAAGAGCAAAAATTGCATTTTTACCATATTTTACAGTTTTTATTCTATAAAGGCCATAAAGTGATGGATGCTAAGCGCGAAATACCGTATATAATGCCTCGGCCTCCTCTGTGAAACTGACCCCTTATTTTCAAAGTTTTGAAAAAATAAGCGTAGTTCTGATTGCTCTTCGAAGAGTTCTAGAATTCTCCATCAATTTTAGAAAGAGTTTCATCGATTAAAACAATGAAAATACCATTTGAAATTTCGGGAGCGTCAAGTTCACGAAACTTTGAAGGGCTATAATTTTTTTACCGTTACAGTTCTATGGTCCATATAGGACAATCGATAGAATTCTTTGAGAGTGGGGGGGGGGGGCAATAAAAACTCTTAACAAAATATCAGATTTCCGAAATAATATTTTCAAAAAAAATTGTTTTTAGAAAAAAATTTTTTTTAGATTTCGGCCATTCTGTTATGAATTCTGATAGGCCCCCAAAAAATTCTAAAGATTATCCTCAATAACCAATGCGCTGAATCCAATATCTAAAAGTTCTAAAACTTTGAAGTCAACTTCTGAATTTCTTTAAGTCCACGTATGTCAAAATTTTTTTTCGGAAATCCGACATTTCATTGAGAGTTTTGGTAACTCCCCGAAGAGTTCTAACGATTACTTTTAATCGATGCACTAAAACCAATCTACAAAGTTCTAGAGTTTTGAAGTAGCAGATTTCGAATTTCTCTATTTCAAGGCGCTAGAAATTTTTTGTTTGCGGTTTCAGCTATTGCATTATTAAGGTTTGAGATAAAAATTATCATGGCGCCGTTGCACGCATGATGGAAAGTGAAAATTTTCAATCATTAGAAATCATCATTAAATTGTGTGTATAAAATGAACCTTCAAACTCTTCTCTCGATCTCGACCTTCACTAGTTCTATCATTTTGTTATTTCAATAGAACAACTCATTTTGTACAGACATCACCGACAATAGCAAGAGTCGAATTTTGTAGAAAATGCGATAGTGCGTGCGAGCGCAGCACTTAGACGAAACGTCACGCGCGACCGCCAATCCCACTCGCGCATTTTCTGTCGCGCATGACCATTATGTCGCAAAATTGAGAGAATCTGAGTCAATCAATCTTATTGTTCGGGTGTCACCTTACAATTGTAACTATTGGCGAACATCTATTGGCTATTGTTAAAAAGAAGCCCCGTGCCGCGGAGGCGATATATATATGCCCGTTTCCGCTCTCTCTTAATGCTCAGAGTTCGCATAAATCGTAGAGAAAACCGCTGTGAAAAAGCCACCAAATAAGAAATCGCCGTGAGAAATCCGTCAAGTAAGAAACCGCCGAAAAATCGCGATCTTCTAATTTAATCGAATAATTTGAATCCTGAAAGGGACAGTTAGAAAAATTTCATGTAACTTTCCAAATTTGTGTAAAGTATATTTGATGTGTAAAATAAACTGAACTTTATTGTTAAAAAGAAAGAAGTAAAATGAACATTCAACACTCTTGTGTATTGCGCCATCCTTGCGCTGTTCTCGCGTCTCACTCGCTTTTGCGGTGCAAAGGACAATCATCAGGACTTTTGGAGGGTTATCAGAATTCAACAGAAGTTCGAATTTCAAAAAAAATTTTGTTTTGACAAATTCTTTTTTGAAAAAGTTTTTTCGGAAATCCGATATTTTATTGACAGTTTTGATAACCTCTCGAAGAATTCTAATGATTATCCTCAATAACCAATGCGCTGAAACCAATATCTAAGGTTTTAGAGCTTTAAAGTTTCAACTTTTGAATTTTTCTAAGAGATTTTTCGTAAGTATGTACAGCCCAGCATAAAAAACTATATGCGCATGTTGTTGTTTATAGTTAGTATGGAGTTTCTACATAGGCCGATGCGGCTGTTGGAAATCAATGTCCGTGTCGGGAGGCTGCAGCGTGGTCTTGACCTTATAAGTGTCTAACGTATGTGTCTCACGAGGCAGCGGCCATCTTATCGGATATTATTCCATTTAGATTTACAAGATCAAAAGTAGTAGGGAGATTATCAGAGAGGTGAGTTTCGTCATTTGGACAGCTCGGAATGAGTTAAGGGAGAATAGGAGGGCGATAAGGAGATGGAAGGAACACTTGATGAGCCTTCTGGATGTTGCCAGGGGCCAGAGTTCATGATGCCTTGTCACATAGAATTAAACTATGGATCGAAAGGATTTATAGGTGCCTGATCTTCAGGATGATCCATTATGGATTACGGATGTTTCAATGATTATTTATATGATTATTTATCAATAAATCTAGTCCCCCTTGTGTAGACACTGTAGATTGGTGCGGATCACGTATACGCGGTACACGTTGGTTAAGTGCTTTTTGTGGTCAGCGCAGGGCATAAACTGCTCGAAGCAGTTAGTCCGGATCTTTGAGGCCTATCATGGGCTTTTCCTTTGCATGGAGTACATTCACGAATTTTTGTGAACATATCGTGCGGGTCAAAGAAAAAGCTGGGCGTGCAACGGAGCGCACAGCTCAGCATATAAGTGTTTTGACGGTTTCGGAGCGGCGGGCAGTGCTTGCTCCTGCGGAGGGTTTCAATTCACATGAATTGATGCGTTAGACTATATAAGTATACTTGTATATACTTTATAATAGAGTAGGTTAACTGAGTAACTTAGTTAACAGTCATTAGGTAGGTTAGATTATTGGCTGTGGACGGGGGACCCTATTTTCCTTGGGTGAAGCCTTTTAATAGTTGGATGGTAAACAGTTCAGTTGCCTCTACTGATGATGCGGCTGATTGTGAGCTGAATCCAACTACCCTGACTTTCCCTTCCTCAGGAGATATATTCCTCAAGTCATCACTTGAAGAGAGAAATCGAAAAGAGAAAATTTTCTCCTCCTATGCAAAAAAAAGCCATGTAGGTCAAAATTTTTTTTTCGGAAACGCGACATTTTATTGAGAGATAATCCTCCGAAGAGTTCTAACAATTATCCTTAATAACCGATGCGCTGAAATCAATATTCGAAGAGTTCTAGAACTTTGAAGTTTCAATTTTGAAATTTTTTTTTAATAATAAGTTTATATAGGTCAAAAATTTCCTTTCCTTCTACATATATCCACTGATATATGAGTCCTATCCAGTTTAACGCCAAATCCGAACGACCATGTCAGAAGAGGATGTTGTGGCAAAGCTACTCTCAGTGGTTTGTCATTGCCTTCCGAGAGGTGACGATCAACATCTATAATAAAATCAGATGTATATTTTGAGTGGATTTCAACTCGGATGATTAGCACAGAGATCCACCATCTCTCTATGCCACGATCGCCATCGTATTTTTATTTGTTTATACTTTCTACATTATGTTTTATATACAATACATGCGGGCATATTACTTTGAGTTGTCACTAGATTGTTTAGTAAACAAATAATCATATTTATACCAATTTCTGTATATGTAAATGGGACATAACGTGTAAATTGTTGAAGCCGTTGCCACATTTAATGAAACGATACCTGCCAAACAATAACTGTTATCCTTTAGCGTAATAATTTTGGCTAAATCGTTGAGTAGATAAGTGTCACGTTGTATATTGTATGTCTTCATGTAGTTAAAATCGGTTAAAATACTTGTAGGAATTTAAATAATTGTATTCTCAATCGATCGACGAAATTTCGAGTCACTGGCGCATGCGTAGGATTATCAGGAGTTAACGACGTCGAGGATCAAAAAGCGAAAGAAAAGGTAGAGAGATCAACTTTTCGACATGTAACAATCTACTGATAATCACATCAATAAGCTATTGTAATAAGTGTATCAAATAAATTAAGTAATTATGTTAAGTAACCAAGTAAAATTTATTTAAACTCTGATAATATCGATTCATAAGCAATCAAACAACAATAATTAATATTCTGGTTCTTCGAGCCGGATCCGCGAGTTGCGCGTGCACGGATCGGTAGAACAATAAAGTGACGATTGAATTGTTGAAAGAAAGTGCAACATTAATATTAACATTACACGTTGAATAATAAGTTAAGTGCGATTAATACTTGATTCAATTGCGGGTATTGAAACATTGTTGTGGTGACGAAAGTCAAGGATTATTGTGTCGATGAGAGAGGCGGCATGTTATCGTTCTTTTTTTTTCATCGTGACCTCCCGTGGTTCTCACAAGCAGATTGAATTTAACAATCATATCATTCGTTAAGAAATATAACTATTTAAGTAAAATGAGTGCCGAACCATTGCGAAGACAAAGGGGATATCTTAAGGCGAAACGACAACGACAAGAAATTTCGTGAATCACATTACCGACAATTTAGAAGGCACATCACGAGAAGAACTTGAAGCGCGTTTTGAGAATTTAAACAATGCGCATGATAGATTTCAAACAATTTCACAACAACTGTTAGGGTGGTATTCGAAGCTTAAGACAGCGCTTAAGACCGTCTCGATCAAGACTGTCTTATTCAATTAAGATCATCTTAAAGTAATATTTCATAGTCACGAAATAAAATGATCTTTGAATCTTTGAGAAGCAGTTTTTCCTTAAGAAATTCTTGTTTGATTTAAAGTCATCTTGATGAAGACGGTCTTAAGGTTGAACTTATTTGATATTCGGCTGTTCCATATTTCGGTTGGATTCTCCAATAGGAATATTGCATTTGAGGTGTAGTCTTATAAGTGTTATGTATCATTTTGTACATTTTATTAGCCGTGATTATTCCCTCCAGTTATGCAAATAACGAACAGTAACAAATTACTTGCGGAAGTCTCAAACTAAAATAATTAAATAATATTTTTATTTAATGAAATAAATAAAAAAGATTTGATTTGTCCTAACAAAGAAGGTTATTCGATTACTTTAAAAATAATACAATTTGTTTACACACAATGTCGTGTAACGAAAAAGCATCTAGCAGTAAGAACAAACACTACACATTAATAGAACGAAAAGTGTTTCTACAGATACTAAATGATTATTATAAAAATGTAATCGAATTAAAAAAAAGCGACCATGCAACATTAAAAGAAAAAGACGTTATGGAAGGAGATTTGCAACAAATACAATCAATCAACGTTAATTTTTAAGATATAAAATAATTATATAAATAATTATAAATATATTAATAATATTAAGATTATTGAATATGATATAATATAATTAAATATAATATAATTTTTTATACTTTATACTTTATATAATATACTTTATATTAAAATATTAATAATAGAGGACTGTTTAGCAATTAAAAAATATGGACAAACTTAAAACAAACCCAAAGAGAAGCAATAATAAAGGAAAGACAGTCACGTTTAGCGACGGATGATGAACCTCTAGAAGTGGAAGCAAATATCGACATTGCTAATATAACATCTACACTTAAAAAACTGCATCAATTTTATTCACATCTATGACGGAAACAGAAATTAATAATACGTTTGAAGTAATTTTTTTTCTTTTTTAAAGTAATTCTGATATTTGTAGAAATATAAGCTAAATTATTAAATTCTTACATCAATTTTAATATTTTTAAATTTCAGAAAAACGTGATTTTGCATTTGAAGTTTTATCTGATGCAAATTTGAAAGTATTAGAAGAAAACGATGAGAATATTGTAAATACATAGAAAGCAATACAAATTCTGTTGTTTTGCAAGGCAATTATTACTTCTATACATTTGTGAATAATGATTCATTCTTGCTCATCGTATCTATAGAATATTCGGCAACAAATAGAAGAAAATTTAAAGAATGATTCTAAATGATAAAATATGTAACCTTATTTTATGCGACTAGCTCGTCGGAGTCAAGTGACAGTCGGGCGCAATAAAGAGGTTTAGGCGAGGAGGGAAGATGTATAAATCGGCTCGGCTGATTTGCAAAAGAATATATGTTTATTGACCGTAGTGGTGTGTGTACAGTATCTTATAATATATGCGTGAGTGCGTGCGAATGTGTGTGTGCGTGTGCGTGTGCGTGTGTGTGTGCGCGCGCGCGCGCGCGCATGTGAACGCGTGTTTAGGCTCGCGCGCTTGGTGGACGTGTCGGAGTAATGCGGTGCTGGACGCGGGCGGAGCGGGGTGTGGGAAGCTGCAACTGTCGAAAACGGAGACAAAGTACGCTCTATCCCGGATCACGTTGCGGATCGGTCTTGGAGCTGGTAAAAAACGGAATTGGAGATGATAGTCAGGAAAAGCGGCGGAACGAAAAGAAGAGATTCGTGGTAAGAGCACTTTTATATTGAATCGTTGCTCCCGCTCGTATTGTTACGGCGTTGCTCGGTGATTTCCACCGATACGAGCCGAAGACGCACAATTCGGTTGTCCGCGATCGCTCTCGGCTTCTTGCCGAACGACTGTAACCTGAGAATTATGCCTTAAAATATTGTCGAGCGCACCGCGCTCATCATTCGCAAGTGACTAGGAGTCATTGCGGCGGCATTCGCAGGATGCCGTCGGGTATAATGTGGTTTCTTTGAGAGTACATTGTTACATCATCCCTTTCCTCAAACAGTGCCTGAATTTGAGACATTTATTTGCGCTTAACAGAAAAGTCCCGTTCCCATTATAGTATGTGTCAATGGCTTCCTTCCGACTGTGTTTTATACTGCCGGGCACTATACTGTCGGGCGACGTGGGCAGTATAGTGTGGGATGTCCACCGTATGTACCCGGTTCGACCTCAACTGTGATCGGAGGGGGTGGTTCTTCAGATCTGGCCGGTCATAGCGTGGGCTGGCCGACTTCGGTCCTGGTGATCGCCTTCCGTGATGATAGAAGTGGCGAAGATGTGAGCCAGGATATTTTCGTCTATCTCTGGCGGTCCGTTGCCTGTATCAGGCATCCGACGATAGGTGCTTCCTTTCGTGCGAGTGGGTATCATGTTGGTTAGTTTAGCGCGATTTTGGCCAGTGCCCCCATTCCGGGGTTTTCTTGATCGTATTCCTCCTGGAGGAATTCATCCAACGTTCATAGAATGTCGTCTGGTTTCTGTATTGGCTCTATGTCGCCTCAAGTAATTCGTTTATTTTTCATTGTTGCTATCGTTTTCGTTGTTGTTATCGCTGTTCTCATCATCTGAGAGTCAGTCGTTGTTTATGTTGGTGTCGTCAATTTTGCGGGCTTTAAATCCTTTATGTGCACGTGTCGGCCGCTATGGTCTCACAGATCGAATATGAAGGGACACAACACACCGCACCTCAAGCAGGCATTTAAATTTCGGTGTGAGCTTGGCATTAAATGCCGCATTTTTATTCGGATTACAGCGGATGCTCTTTTTTATACAGGGTAAAATCGTTGATTTTCAATTTCTTTCGTCTCAGGTCGTAGTATTTTTGCCTCTGGAAGGCATTGGCTAGATTTATTCGCACAAGCTCGTACGTTTCCTCGAGGTGATGTCAGGCGGAGGTGCGATGATTTGTCGCACGTTGTTTGCGTTCACAGGCGACAGCAATTCGCGTCCGAAGATAAGGTATGCTGGCGTATACCCGGTAGCATCGTATCGGGCCGAGTTAAAGACAAATTAGAACTCCGGTATGCGTTTGTCCCAATTCTTGTGGCTACATTTCACGTACTGCACGATCATTGTTTTGATTGTTTGATTCGTGTGTTCGACTGGATTGCAGTGAGGCGCGTATGCTGGCGTATACATATGTCTAATCTCGTATGATTATAGCAACTTAATTGCAGCAAATTGAATTGCGTTCCGTTGTCGGAAATTATTGCCTCTGGGCATCCATGGCGGAGAATTCCATAATGGCTTGCGTCACAGCGGAGACGGTGGCGTAGTGGCTGTATGTATAGTTCGATCTACTTCAAGAATCGGTCCTGCATGTTAAACAATCAGGAATGACCTTTCTTTGAGCGAGGAGAGGGCTATCAAATCTATAGTTACCTGCCATGACCGATGCGAGGCCGTCGTATAGAGCATGCCTGCTGGTTTGGCTTGCGTTGCAAGCGCTTTATGTCGTAGGCAACTTCGCATATCATATTATGTCGCAGGTTATTCCGGGTCAGGATCTTCGTTATTTGGGACAGGGTTTTCGGTATTCCTAAATGCCTGATAGTTGGTCTCATCGTGGTTTTTGCGCATAATTTCTGCGCGTTCGATCTTTCGCGGCACTGCTTCCACTGATCAGGTCATGCAAAACATGCCAATAGAGTTTGTTCCCGGTGATTTCGAAGTTTGAGTACTGGCTCGGGTTTTCGTGTATCGTTTTGAACCGTTCACGCGGGGTCTAGCAGCAGCGGTGACGAGTTAGCAGGACGAGGCGTCGGCTACACGGTTCAAGGTCTCTTTACTTGATTTCTAAATCATACTGCTGGAGCTCGAATGCTCAACGACTGAGCTAACTAGTGGGGGATTCTAACCTTTGTAGCCATTTTAGAGACTGATGATCGATGATCGCTGTAAAGGGATACTCTTCCAAGTAGTTCCTCATTCGTCCCCCTCACGACGGCGAGGCATTCGAGCTCTGTGGCATTGTAATTGCGTTCGGCCGGATTTAGTATTCAGCTTGCATACACGATCACGCGCTTTCCGGAAGTTTTGTGTCAAGACAGCTTCTAATCTGGTGTTACTTGGATCAGTTTGTAGGAAAAATCGTTTTAATCGTGAAATCGGGACATACGAGAACCGAGGTTGTGAACGTGGTTTTCAATTGGTTGCGGTTTCCTCCTCCGGCCCTTATTTCCAACGGGTATTCTTACGCATTAACATGACAGAGGTAGCCACGGTAGCGAAGTCCTGAATAAATTGACGGTATCACGAAGCGACGCCCAGGAATTGCTGAATCTGTTTCACGGTTCTGTGGCACCGGCCGACTACCTTCTCCGAGTCGGTTCGTATCCCCTCGCGATCTACGATATGTCTGAGGTATTTAAGCTGATCTACATAGAATTTACACTTTTCCGGATTGATTTTCAAATTCGTATTTTGGAGCCGCCTAAAAATCTGCTGGAGCATGTCTAAGTTACACGTGCTGTTAATAATAATAATGTCGTCTATGAATACGTGCAGCTCTAACTCCGATCCTAGCACATTATCTAACAGTCTCTAGAAGGTCGCGGGTGCCAAATGCAAGCCGAAGGGCATGATCGTGATATATTGTAAATCCTTCCCTGGTATTGTAAAGGCGGTAACGGGCGATAACGGGCTATAATCAGACGTTAGCGGTATCTGCCAGTTGTTCTTCAAGTCGAGAGTTGTCCTCCCGCAGTTTATCTAAGGTCGCGGTTATCTGCGGCAGGCGGTAAGCGTCGGGTAACTTCTTTGACCCTACGGAAATCAATACAGAATTGATTTTTCCCATTTTTCTTCTTGATCACAACCGGGGAGCTCTACGGACTCGTAGCTGGTTCGATTACTCCGCCGCGTAGCATGTTTTCGATTTCATCGTCAATAACTGCTTGGTCGGATTTTGAGATACCGTTATTTAATCGATCTGATCATTCCCGGTTTAATGCGAATGTGGTGTTGTGTGAAGCGGATTGGGCCTTGCATGACGTCGAGTCGTGGCAATTCGGCTGCGAAGAATTTTTGCAAGTCGCGGCATATGTCTTCGTCCCCCTGCGCGAGCCCTCGAGGCGGTTACGGTGTGTTGCCGACAATTCAGGAGCTCGGGAGGGTGGATTGCGAATCCGAGCATCGCCACAGATCGATGCTGATCAGGGCTGCACTTTTTAACGTCGCCATTATGTGGAAGGGGTGCCAAATCTCGCGGTCGGCGAACACGATGGGCAGGTTAACGCGGCCGGGCAGCGAGATTGTCTGGCCGTCGGCGAGCTGCATTTTCCCTATCTCATCGGTGGCTCAGAATTGTAATCATCCGAGCTGTGTGGTATCTTTGTTTATGAAGGAGATCCCGGATCTGGTATCCAGCAGGGCTTCCATGACCCTCGTTTGGATACGGATATCTGCTACGTATAAGCTTAAATCCGCTGTTTTTTAACCAGAAAAACACATTTTTTTTCCTAGGAAACAAAATCAAATTTATTCAAAAGTACTTGCTCTCGCTAACTATACATTTTTCTCATCTTTCGGGCAATTTGTGTATACCACGCCAAAAAAATTCCTCATCTTTTGAGGCAAACCACTCATCAAGCCATTTTCGGATGTCTTCGTAAGAATCGATGTGCCGCTCAGCGAGCGCGTGGCTCATCGATAAAAACAGGTGATAATCAGAAGGTGCCAGGTCTGGTGAATAAGCGGGATGGGATAGCACTTCCCAGTTGAGTGTCTCCAAGTAATTTTGGACCATTGTTGATGTGTGCGTTCCTCATTGAGGAAAATCAGCTTGTCATGTCTTTTTCGATAATGCGGCCTTTTTTCACGCAGAGCATAGTGCAATTTGATCTGTTGTTGGTAGCGATGAGCATTAACAGTTTCATCAAGTTTTAACAGCTCGTAGTAGATGACACCCTGATCCTACCAAACGCACAGCATCGTCTTCTGTCCGAAGCGATTTGGTCTTGAAGAAGATGTTGATGGTTGGGCGGGATCAACCCAAGATTTCTTGCGTTTAGGATTCTGAAAATAGATCCACTTTTCATCGCCTGTCACAATCCGATGAAGGAACGATTTTCTTTTTTGTCTGGCAAGCAGAATTTGGCATGTGTTTTGGCGTTTTCGCTCCATCTGCCTATCGTTCAGTTCATGCGGCACCCATTTTCCGATCTTTTGAACCTTCCCCATGGCATGTAGCCGCATGGAAATAGCTGCTTGAGAAACACCCAATTGCTCGGCAAGCATTTTTTGCGATTGGGTATCGTCCTCGTTCAAAAGAGCCTGCAATTGACAGTCCTCAACCTTCCTGGATCGATTTTCACGTTTTTTGTCATTCAGGTCAAAATTGTCGTCATTGAACCGGCGAAACCAATCTCTGTACGTTGTTTCTGATAAAGCATTGTCGTCATAGGCCTCCACAAGCATTCGATGCGATTCAGCAGCCGATTTCTTCAAATTGAAACAGAAAAGCAAATCTTCCCGCTTTTATGCTTTTATATGCTTTTTTTTTAGCAAAAAATTAGACATGATAACGAAAGAAAAAATGTATGTTGTTGTATGAAATTGCTGATGATGTGCACTGGTTAATGTTGACAGATGTCAACATTAACACATAAAAAAAAGTGTGTTGTGTGCCCAGGGTAGCTTTGTACGCTAATGTCACCTATGAGCAAACAGCGGATTTAAGCTTATACATCTGGTATATGCAGTGCGGTCGGGACGTGAATCTTATTCCGGGGGGTGGCCAGTGCCCCCTCGGTCGGCAGCCCATTTCCCGGCAGTTTTTTGTTAAGACGTCGTCTTTGCTGCATTGCGAACAGAATTTTTTTGGCGGGCGTCTGCAGTTGAATCGGATATGTTCTCGTTTCTTACATAGCAATATTCGTCAATATATCATGACTATAAACTGTGGTGATGATCGGTATGTCGCGCACGATTTCCTTCGTTCTTCCCTCATTTTTCTCTTCGACTTTTTCGAGGGCCGAGAGGCGCACGCATATGATGGTTTCGCGGCTCAACTTTCGGACCGAGTTGGATCTTAGAATACGCCGCTGGTAGGAGAAGTGCATGTTGCGATATAGATCCTTCAATTGTTGCGACTTTGTTGTTATTTCGGCGCGGAGCATCAGAGCTATTAGAGTATTTAAAAAATGTTTCCCTCGGTTTTTATTTTCATGCATGTCTTCGAGTAGTTGGAAATCATGCGGCAGGAAAGTGGCTTTGAAACTTTCGATAAAATCGTCCCAGTTTTCGCATCGATGACATTGATTTACCCAGCACCATGTTTGTGCGTTGTCCTTTACCAGGTGTACAAGTATGAAATGACGATTTGAGAAACAGATGGCGTATCAATGCAGTGTGAAGTACAAAGATTTAACATTGTACGCCATTTTATTGTACCATCAACAAGTGTCAAACGTTCAAGTGATTTGATTGAAAAGTATTTGCATAGTATTGTTGTGTTTAATATGACGAAATTTGTACCAAATAAGAAGTCCATTTGCGGACAGCATTAATTTTTTATTTTCATTTGAAGAAAACTGCGAATCATACCGATTACTTGGAGAAGCTTATGGTGAACATGCTCCATCGAAAAAAACGTGTGAACGATGATTTCAGCGTTTCAAAATTGGAGATTTCGATGTTGCAGACAAAGAACATGGAAAACCGCCCAAAAAGTACGAAGACGTGAAATTGCAAGCATTGCTGGATGAAGATGATTCACAAACACAAAAACAACTCGCAGAACAATTGAGCGTTAGTCAACAAGCTGTTTCCAATCGCCTACGAGAAATGGGAAAGATTCAGAAAATCGGCAGATGGGTGCCACATAAATTGGACAAGAGACAGATGGAGAGGCGCAAAAACACACATGTGAACACATGTGAAATTTTGCTCGAACGATACAGAAGAAAGTCATTCTTGCATCGTATCGTTACTGGGGAATGAAAAGTGGATTTTTTTTGAGAATCCCAAGCGCAAAAAATCATGGATAGACCCAGGCACACCATCCATATTGACCGCAAGACCAAATCGCAGGAAGACGATGCTCTGTGTTTGGTGGGACAAGGTGGGTGTAGTCTATTATGAGCTATTGAAGCCTGGCGAAACGGTTAATACCAAATGCTATCAACAACAATTGATCGATTTGAACCGTTCGCTGCTTAAAAAACGATCAGAACGACCAAAAGAGGTAACACAAGGTCATTTTTCTCCATGACAATGCTTCATCACATATGGCAAAACCAGTTCGGGACACGTTGGAAGCACTCAGCTGAGAAGTTCTACCCCATGCGGCTTACTCACTAGACTTGGCTCCTTCCGATTACTATTAGGTGTACAACTTTGCTTCCGCCGTTTTCCTATAGATGGCTTTAGCGGTAAATGGTGGTCGAAATAAATAGATCATAGACGTCATACAATGAACTTGGGCATCTGTCAACATAACCCCATAGAAACATTAGTCGATTTGTGTCTGCATCATAAAGTTATTCTCGATTGAAAATGTCAGTTTACGAGCCAAATTCTCGTCATTTGCGGGAGGTTTTAATTTTTTGCTTCAATGAAGAAATCTGCGGCTGAGGCTCATCGAATGTTCTCAAATACTTATGGTGAGGCCGCTATTAGTGAAAGAACGTGTCATGAGTGATTTCAACGCTTCAAGAACGGTGATTTTGACATCCTAGATCATGCTCTGTATTTGATGGGACCAGCTCGGCGTAGTGTATTATGAACTATTAAAACCGACTGAAACAATCACAGGCGATCGGTATCGAATGCAAATTGATGCGTTTGAGCCGAGCATTGAAAGACAAACGGTCGCAATACAACGAGAGACACGATAAAGTGATTTTGCAGCATGACAATGCTCGACCCCATGTTGCGAAAGTGATCAAGACATACTTGGAAACGTTGAAATGGGAAGTCCTACACCACCCTCCATATTCTCCAGACGTTGCTCCCTCTGACTATCATTTGTTTCGATCAATGGCACACGGCCTGGCTGACCAGCACTTCCGGTCTTATGAAGAAGTAAAAAATTGGATCGATTCGTGGATAGCCTCAAAAGATGACCAGTTTTTTCGACGCGGGATTCGTATGCTACCCGAAAGATGGGAGAAAGTAGTTGCCAGCGATGGACAATACTTTGAATCATAAATGTATAACCAGTTTTTTACAATAAAGTTTCGAATTTCGGAAAAAAACGGCGGAAGCAAAGTTGTACACCTAATTCTTGTTTGCATCGATGGGTCACGCTTGCTGAGCAGCGCTTTGGTTCATACGAAGATGTGAAAAAATGGCGATGAATGGTTTGCGGCAAAAGGGGAAGATTTTTACTGGCGTGATATCCACAAAGATGCCCGAAAGGGAAAAATGTGTAACTACCAATGGAGCATACTTTGAATAAATCTCTTTTTATCATTCTTCCGAATTTAACGTTTTTTTTGGGAAAAAAATCGTCATTTCATACTTGTACATCTGGTAATAATATTAATAGCCCTTTAAAAAATTGTTCGTTGATGAACTCGTAATCGTCCTTGAACTCTTCCACACGTTCTAAGAACGTTCGGATCTTTTCCCTCGAACTGGAAACCCCATTTCCGCATTTGATTTATGATTTTAGCAGGCCGATCTTCGGGACTGGGTGGGGCGATCGGATTCGCGAAAGAGTTCATGCTAAGATTCGCGACAGATGCGTCAGAGGTCGGTTTCGCGGTAGCGGTGGCGGGGTTCGAGCCTGAAAGTTCTCTGGATTCGCTTCCAATGCTCTCAAACGATCTCGTAGCTCGTCCAACATGCCTTCGGTATTTAATCTATGGATCTCCATCTCGATAATAATCGAGGATTTATTTAGTGTATAAATCTACAATCTCGATACATTGGATATTTCTTCCTTCCAGGGGAGAATGTAACAATCTGACTTTATGCGCGGACTAGCTCGGAGTCAGGTGGCGATCGGCGCAATAAAAAGGCGAGGAAGGGAGATGTATTTATAAATCGGCTCGGCTGGTTGCAAAAAAATATAATGTATTTATTGACCATAGTGGTGTGTGTACAGTATATGCATGCGTGCGTACGTGCGTGCATGCGTGTGTGCGTGTGTGCGTGCGTGTGTGTGTGTGTGTGTGTGTGTGTGTGTGCGTGTGTGTGCGTGTGCGTGTGTGTGCGTGTGTGTGTGTGTGTGCGTGCGCGTGCGTGCGTGCATGAGTGTGAGTATGTGTGCGCGTGTGAGCTCGTTCGCAGGATGTGTCGGAGTAATGCGTCGCTGGACGCGGGCGAAGCAAGGCGCGGGAGGCGCCCCGATTCGTGTATTTGCGATCGCGGATATAGCCAGCAACTTCTTGTCGCGAATGCAGTGTGCAGGGCGTGTGCTCGCTAGGCGAGGGATACGATGCGAGTAAGCTCGGCTGTCGACGGCCGAGAACGCTCGGCAGAGGCTAAGAACACTCAACCTCTGGTCTAGTGTTTAGGTTAGTGAGGATGCAGCGGCGGCTGCAACTGATTGTCGAGAATGATCGACGGAGACAGAATACGCTCTACCCCGGGTTGCGTTGCGGATCGATCTTGGAGCTGGTGGTAAAGAATTGGTAATCGGGAAAAGCGACGAAATAAGAAGAAGAGACTCGTGCTAAAAGCACGACTTTTATATTGGATTATTGCTTCAGCTCGTATTGTTACGGCGTCATTCGGAGATTTCCGCCGATTTATGATACGAGCCGAAGACGCACAGTTCGGTCGATCGCTCTCAGCTTCTATTCTTGCCGAACGGCTGTAACCTATGAATTATGTTTTAAAATATGGAGCGCACCGCACTCTCATCGCTCGCAGTGACCAGGGATCATTGCGGCGGCATCTGGCAGGATGTTGGCGCCAGGTATAATGCGATTTCTTTGAGTATGCATTACTACAAATAAGACAAAAATCAAGAATAAAATTACGATTAAGGCTTTTTTTTAATTAGCAAATATTTACATCCTAAAGCATTTTATACATAAATATTTAGATATTCAGAATTACAAAATCAAAAATAATACAATTTTGATGGAGACTTTATTTTATAATGTCGACACATATTAACACGTTTTAAAGACTTTTTATCTGAATATTTATAATTAATAAAGACTTAATATTTTTTTATTTTACAGATTCATTTGTTGTTATAGAGATAGATCCAAAAGATACAACTTTACATAATGTAGATGTAGTAACAGATATTAAGATATCAAGCAATGAAGAGAGTATTTGCACTAAAAAGGTTTGAAGAAAAAGAAAAGAAACATTTGAATTATCAGACATTGAAGAAAAATTGCAAATAGAACACGAAATAAAATGAATCAAGAAGAACAATTAACAAATTTTAAATTAGAACATGAGAAAAAATGGCAAATATTAAAGAAAATCATTTAAAATGATCAATGATTAGAACATTTAAAAAATATACATAAACTGAAACTAGAAATTAATAAAGTAAAACTGAAAATTGTTGAATCTCAAGCCGTGATTAAAGAAAACATTGATTCACGCATGTGAAATAATAATATTCATATTATTTTTATTTCATATTGTTTATAAAATTATACTTATAAATTTGTTTAAAGTTATTAACAACATTAAAATTTAAATAAATAAAAATTAAGTTTTGCATTTAATTTGGAGATATTGGTAGTGTTTCGGTGCTAAGCTACAAGCAGCGACACTGTCGTTACTTTATACAAGCCGACGAGTTGCGCCAGATCAAGATTACCTTAATAAGTTGAACCGATCAAGTTCTAAGTGTGCTCAATTAATTGCGACCGGTCGGGATAAATAATGAAAGTGTTTTCATTTTTTTGACGTGTTCTACGAGATATTACGCAAAATACGAATCTTTTATATTATATTAAGAAACATCATCGTCGTTGTCATCGTCGTCGCTGCTACGGAGAGGGGCAAATGTCCTTTTGGAATTTTTGGCGCAAGAGGCAAATGTGGCGCTGACAATGCATGATCACATCACACACGTATGTTTTCTGTGGTTGAACTAATGTACATTTTTGTAATTGAAGTAAATAGTTTAGGTTAGGAAATCCGTCACATCGATGACATAGAGGAACACGTAAGTAAGTGAGGCTAAAATAAATATTTTCTGCTTCTGCAATTATACAAATTCTCTGTTGTAAAACATATTTCCTGCTTAAAGAATTATTTCGTATAATTTTTGTTTCAGCAGAGAATTTGTTTTGGTTAGGTTAAATATATTTGTTCACTTTAAAAACACAAATTTTCTATAAAACACAAATTCTCTGTTTTAAAAACAAATTTTCTACTGTAAAAACAAAAATTATATAGAAAATACAATATTATAAATAGCATTTTTAGTTAGAGGCGAAGGCAAGTATATGTATAGTTGCAAGTATAAGTAGTTGTCAGCAATATGGTTCTGCTCTTGGTTGTTGCGACGCAAAGATGCATGTGTGGGATTAAACACAGATTATTATGAGAATCTTCGAGAGAATCTTCGTGATTATATTACGACTTTATCGAAAGATAAGATATTTTTCAGATTCTCTTATACTTTTCCTATAGATGTATTATATTTAAATATATTAATTTCTTTTTCCGTGTGCAAAGATGTTCCTATTGCTGAGCAAGGTGTTTACGCACTCATAAAATGTGTATCACAGAAGACTTAGAACCAACTAGAGTAACGATTATTGATGAAGATTGTAAAATGATATACGAAACGTTAGTCAAGTTGCAAAATCCATTTAATTACAATGCAAGGTAAATTGTATATTGTAAAATAAAAGAATTATAATGCGGATTCTACAATATGGAATCGTAGAGTCTTATTTTACACGGCTCAAGACTACGACCGCTACGACTTCTTGTATTGGATATATATTTATGTATACGATAGAAATTTTGTATGCTATAATAGGAATTATGGAAGAAGACATAAAGGACATGACGAATATTTTAAATGTACAAGTTAAACTTTTCACAATATTCTCGGATAAAACGATCTTGGTAAGTAACAATGTTGATTCAAAGTTTTAAAGTTGCTATACGATACTGTCGTGAATATTAGCATCATGTTTCTGGATAGAATTGAATATTCACAAAAAAGAGCTTTGAAAAACTAATTCTATAATATTTAATTTTATAGGTAGCGTAGATACGACTTGGAGTCTTAGAAAAAAGATTACAACCATTGCTATTCTCATTCGCGCTCAGTGGTATGATCACAGCAAGTATTATAACAATTTAGATTAGGTTGTGGCCTAATTATCGGTTGAGAACGATGTGGCTATGCAATTTTCAAAATGCGGATTCAAAATACGGAAGAGAAATTGGGGACTATCTTAGCACCAACAATACTATATCAATTTTTTTCTGATTGGTCTATGGTATTTTTTAGTTGGGTTGCCTAGCTGCCTATGAGCAGGAGCACGCATTACTGATAATGCAAAATATGATTAGATCGTAAGTCCGCGGGGAATGAGATAAGAGAAATTGAATTTTATTCTGATATAGTGTAAAATTTAATAATATTATATAAAATATGTATTTAATAATATAAATGACATTTAATACAATATTTAAAAATATGTAACTATAAATATTATAATTATATAACTATAATTATATTTTTTAAATGTTATGTTAAATACATATTTTGTATCCTATTATTGAACTTTATACTAGTATGTAAAATTCAATTTCCCTTGTTTCATTCCTCGCTGGATTTGTCATCTAATCTTATTCTGCATTATTACTAGTAAAGCTTCTGCCTATGGGCAACTCGATTTACTGATGTATAGCTTGCGGATGTACCCTCATTGACCTCGACTTAGAATTTCTTTTTAAACTATCACGATTGTTGTATGCTAGTTACAACTTACAATCTGTTTTTCGCTTTCGTGATATTATTGAGAAAATAGTGTTAAAAACAATCATCCAATAATAGCGAGCGCACGGATCTGCTCCGCAAAAGTTGAATATGTTGAACGCGATTATTATGTATTTGTGAAAAGCGATCTGTCGAATTTCATTAAAAAGACATTGAAAATCTTCTTATTCCAAGTAATGGCAACTTTAATTCTCTGTCAAAAATTATTACTCTTCAAAAAAAATTAATGTATCAAATGAAAAATTAAAATCCAGATGCTACAATGCTTAACTAATCAAGTTAAATTCTATCAATTAAAAAGTAAAACACAAATGGTATTGTCTCTTATTATTTATTTAACTCTAACGATATGTATCATTCGTATAAAAGATTTGATATCAACAAAATTGTCGCTAAGTTAAATTCCATGTAATTCGGATACCAAATTATTGTATATGAATAATATTAATTTTAATAAAGATATGTATCCTTTAAAAGATTTGATATCAAGAACTAGCGCCCATAATTCCCATTTCTTTATACCATGCCAAATTAAATAAATAATGAATATTAATTTAATGTTATATCATTTGTATAAAAGAATTGATATCAACAACTGTGGCGCCAAGTTAAATTCTATTATCAAAATCAAAAGTAAAATCCAAGTGATACTATCTTTATTATTATTTACTTAATTCAATGATACTATCTTTAATTTTTATGAGATGAAACTTAAGTATACGTATATCTTATTAAAGGATCTTTCTATTCCAATCCAAATGGTTTAAATTCCTCTTAAATGAAATTATTATATCACAATTCATTCAAAGACATTTTCTCTTCCAATTAAAATGATTATTTAATTCTCCTTCAAAATATTATACAAAACATTATCACAAAATTGTGTTTCCTTGCTCAATTTAAGTGTTATCACAAAAAATTAAAGAATTAACCATATAAAACGAAAAATTTAATTTTTTATTTACAGGATAGTGTAGTTGATATTGTCTTGAGATTTCTACTGCATACAATAGCGATAGTAGATTTGCGAGAAATGTACCGACAAATTCTGTTACATGAGCGTAATCAGTATTAACAAAGAATGCGATCTTCTTCGAGCGATAAGATACAGAAATTTAGATTAAATACTGTGACATATGGTTTGGCATGTGTGCTTTTTTTAGCAACATTGCATGAGACGTTTAGCCGAAACTGACAGTTATGATTTACAACAAGCTTTAAGGGTATTATTAATGTAAATGATATTTTAACAGGAGTTAACTGTAAAAAGGATGCGCTTAATTTTTCAATTAAAAACGTTACTAAATAGCGGCGGATTCGAGCCACATAAATGGTAAAGACTCAAATTGTAAAGACATTTTAAACAGTGCACAGGACAACGATCGAATCGTGGAATCTTCGGCGGTGGCGATTGATGCGTGCCCTATCAAGGCATTGAGATTGAATTGGCACCCTGAGCGGGATGTGTTTCGGTTTTCGACTCGGTCAGCGGGGGGGCTCGGCTGCGACAAAGCGGCAATTTCAAAATTATTCGATCCCTCGATTTCAAAATTATTTGATCGATCCTGTTTTAGTCCGTGCGAAGTTGATCATGCAGGAGACTTGGAAGTCAAATGGGATGTCAGGTGGGATGATCGTTAATGTACGAGTTCAGCAGACATGGAGCGCGTACGCAGAGAACTTGAGAGAAATATATGTTATTCGAATCTCTCATAGAATCATCTTATGTTGCGAGTCAGATGTATTTGCATGTGTTTTGTGATGCGTCCATGCGCGTATACGGGACATCCATTTATGTACAGACGGTTGATGCGCATGATGTCTTTCGTTTAAAATTGCTTTGTTCGAAATCGTGTGTCGCGCCAGTCAGGGGCGAGACGGCCACGCTGCCAAAATTGGAGCTCTATGGAGCTGTAGTCGGGCTGCTCTATGGATCTGTATGGAGCTCTATGGAGCTGTAGTCAGGCTGCTTCGAAAAAAATGTCAAAGAGGCTCTAAAAATTCAATGAGTATATGCGCGGAGTGATTCCACAATAGTTTTGGCATAGATCTCTGGTAATCCAATTAGACAAAAGACGTTCATATCGAACCGAAGCCGAGATTCAGTCCATCCTCTCGGCAGATAATTGACTTTATGTGAGAAGTGAGGAAAATCCAACCGATTTAATTTCGAAGGGAAGTAGTCTGTCTTAAAAGATTGTAAACTTTGATAGGACGGATTAGCCCGAGTGGCTGTCCGGTCGCGATGTCCGACCATCGGATGAAGGATGGGATTGGCGGGTCTCTCTCGGTTGAAGGCGAGGGTTGTTGAGGCCGAGCGGATTCCGGGTATCATTGATCGCGAATATCATTGATTGCCAGTAATTCCAATCATACAATGTAATTTTTATTGGATGGTCTTCATTGTCAAGAATCAAGAGAATATAAGCGTGGATGTTTTGATTCGTTAGAAAGATTAAATCAAATCCATTATCGATCGCCTTTCGCTAAACGAGATTAGGGAGGTTCGGCGGACACTTGTCATGTTTTTTCATAAACGAGCGATTCACAAATTATGTAAACTATCGATTTCAGATGTAAATGATATTAATAAAAATTAATTCACATTAATTAGGCGGGAAATGTAAGAATTTAAGTAATTGTATTCTCAATCGACTTGATCTATTGACGAAATCTCGAGTCACTGGCACATGCGTAAGATAGTCAGGAATGGGAATTAATGACGTTGAGGATCAAGAGGCGAAAGAAAAGACATGAGTTTGAGTTCGAACTGTCCGAACATCAACAATTAACTGGTAATCATATCGGTAAGCTATTGTAATAAGTGATAATTGTATCAAATAAATTAAGTAATTATGTTAAGTAACTAAGTGAAGTTTATTTAAGCTTTGATAATATCGACCATAAGCAATCAAACAATACTAATTAACAGTACTTGTATCGATAATTAAGTGAGAGTCATATAATATTGCACGATATCGTACGATTTATTACATTTTTGCAAATCAGAGAAGAAATAGTACGAGTGCCTGATTTTTTATAAAATATTGATATGTTGCACAGAATCAATGTGACGTAATTATTGATAATAGCACACAGTAATTTTGCCACCTGTTAATATATCTATTGAAAGATTTTATAAAATCAGATCATTTAGATATTATTAATGCAGTCATGTCAGTTTTATAAGCACTGCGTATACCCATGCCACTTGCGACAATTTGAAAGATGGAATCGAATGCACATGTCTTTCGTACAACAATATTTTTTTTATTAATTATCGCTGCGTTGCATAAGTTGCCATTTTTTAAAAAAGGGATACCTATTGCTTTATTTGTTTCAATGAAATCCCAATCGGCACATGACATTAAATAATTTTGTTTTGATCATTTCGAAATACGATTGCTTGAGGATGTTTTTGCTTTTATTTTGCGTCGCTAATTTTTTATCTCATTCAAAAAATTTTTCAACTTTTCCATTTCTATATTTCTTATTTTTAAATTAACTCTATTTCTATTGTAAATTAACTTCATCAATCTTTATAGAGTCTTTATAGAGTCTTTTTATTGGACTCAAAATATTACTATATTCGCTCATGACTTTTTGAATCACCGTTAATTTCAATTTTCCATCTAGATATTCAATATGATGTAAAATGAATTTGTCGATTCATTGATACACAGCTATTGATGATATAGCTGATTTTTGAATGCTCTAGTCTTTAATTCGGCTAACTCAGCTTCAGCATAGAATGGTGGCGATTTGCGAGTTATGTATTCATATGCCTCAGGAAAATTGTTTATATGATATAACTCTCCTAAGTATCGTTTAAAAAATTGTTTTATTTTAGGTGTCTTTGAGATGATCCCATCTAGCAGTCATTGTGATAAAATGGCTGACATCCAATCTGATATGGTATGGCGAAATGTTATCAAAAAACATAATTAATAGAAAAATCAATATATTAATATCTTTATAATATGATGCTTGATCAATAGCATCAAATTATTAAATTGTTTGTCAATTTAATTCGTGATTATTAGAATAGTTTTAATTTTATAGTCCGAAAAAACAATTCGGCACGCAGTTCTAAAAAGACTTCAATATGGTATATATGCAAATATATATAGTGTACCATATAGTAATTCAAGATTGAATTATTTAAAGTAATGAAGATTCAGCTTCGACCATAATAGGCATTTTTCTAGTATTGATGTGTTTCTCATATATGTGATCTAAAATAAAGATTCTTAATATTGTTACCAAAAAAAGTTATTATTGACTATATTGTAACAGATCTGCATATCTGCATATAATTGCTCAAATCGGCAGTTTGCTGCTATACGTGCAGTTGCGATTAGAATAGCTTTGCTAAAATCTTTTATTACAGTCCGATGCTGGAACATTTCTGAGAATTTCGGAAAAAAAGCTTATTATTGATGCATGCAGATATCATTTGGAAACTAGGGAAATTGCTTATTATTAGAAACGTATACGTACGATTTTGTCAAAAATAAATATAATGATATTTCATCATTGGGAAGACGTAGTTTTTTTCCTATACTTTTGGCGCCTATAACTAAAAAGTAATTTTCATCTGGTTTATGAGCTGTTTTATGCATAAGTAATTGTTCTAATACATACATAAAAAAATAGATCAAATCCTATGTTATGTATAACGTCGAAATCGTTGTACTTAGCCATCTATTTTTTATGGGATCACTATCACACATCTCTAGACATTTCCTTGTCTGATTCCATTTGTTTAGCCTTGCGTAAAACTGTCGCAGCGTATAGAATTGGTGGGAACGTTGTCACCGAACGTTATCAGTTTATGCAAACGATACCTTATTGGGTTAGTTAGAAATGTTGCACCCAACTCCGCCCGCATATGGATCTCTTCAGGACGGATTCCTAACTAAATAACGTATTTGCATAACGGATCACGAAGCATCAATCGGCAAGCGCACTTGCAACATGAAGTCATACCCAACATTTCACAGGGTCAACTCAAGTACCGAACCCTGTGAAACTTCACACGTTATAGTCGAGCGTACAAAGCGACAATCTGTGATCAAAAAGTATCCAAACTTTATTTTTCCGAATGGCAAGCGCACTCGCAATACGGAGTCATACTTAATATTCCGCAAGATTCAGTACTTGGAAGAATATATTCTTATGCAAAAGAATGATTTGAATTTGCACTCACTGATGGACTTCATCATGCTTATACTACGATATTAACGAAATTGACCAATTAGTTCATCTTATATTTATCCTTATATTTTATTTATAACAATGTTTCACTCTTAAGAATTTTATTTCATGTCTCAAGTCAAGTTTAATATTCTATACACAATGTTTATATATGTTCTTGTAATTTGTTATTTATGGCATAAAAATTTTGTATTTATCACGGTTGACCTCAGAAAGATTGAAATGTCCATTAGAATTATTCGAATTGTTAACTATTAATTAATTAGGTGCTCATAGCACGATTAATTTATTAATTAGAGAATTTATTTTTGCTAAAACTTCATGACATGATTGACTGTTTGAGGTAAGTTACTCATATTTTTTTGTGAATTGTCTCTTTATTACATATTGTTACAATTTTACAACTTTAAACATCAGATTCCGCTTCAGTCTTGGGAACCTGATAGTGATTCATCATTTTTTTGCGTAGAGGGAGAAAAATCTTCGCAATGCTCTCACCCAAGGGAAATCCATAAGGGACATTCATTGGAGAGGGAAGATGCCCGTATGCCGAGTTCAACCTTCCCGATCCTATAGGAAATATCTCGGGACGACCATCTATCGACTAAAAAACTCCCTCTTTTCCTAGCGCTACCGCTAAACATATATTATATGAAAGCGCTTCGGAACCACAGACAGGCATTATATCAGGGCATTTTCAAATGTCGAAGGTTTTCACTGTCCGTACGAGAGCCTTCTAAGATATTGCTGTTATTAGGTCAATGCACACGAAACATCCAAATGGCCATCTTATCCGCACCAACTTAATGCTATTTATAGTTCTCAACTTAACACACTAATACACTAAAATGTATGTATACAGATATTTACAAAGCAAGAGAACCCTGCATTGTCCGTCAAGAAAGGGAATCAGAGGGAAGAGGAGATAATTACGAGGGGATCACTCTAACTCTCGTGCTCCTCCTCCTTCCCCTCCTTTCTTCGTATGTCGACCTCTCAGAAGGCCGCAAGGACTGTTCACACTCCGCGGAACCTATGACGGCCCCAGTCATTGCGGAGTATTTTTTGTTCAAATCAAGGTCCAGACAGAGAGCCCTAAACAATTCCGCCCTCTCTACCGCTTACGAGGAGCAATGGAGGAGGATATGTATTGTCTATCGCTGCTTTGCATTGAGCACAGATCGGGGACTCCGACTTTTGAATTTCAAAAATATCCTCAAAGCATCCATGGCCTGTGATGACCTGTGTCATTCTATATGTGAGGCCATCATGGTGGCCTCGCCACACATTCTAATTCTCTACTAGCGCCCGGCGCACTATAGAGCCCGGTTGCACTCGGGGAGAGTTCCATGGTGGAAGGATTATGTGCAGTTGATATTGTTTCTTTCTCTAAAATCTACGCTCTCTGTCGATCGGCTATTCGCGGTGATACAGTGTACCAACTGTTGAGAGTAAAATTATTTAGCGTTGGCACATTGGCATGCTTCGTGTATTATCCTTATTTCATGCATTTTCTCAAGCATCTGACTTTCTCTTTTTATTCTTGTAAGTTAGATTAGGTATTCGAAAGATTATTCCGTTTTGCACGAGCAAGAGTTACTTTTATTGGTGAAAAACTCAGAAAATTTATTGAAAATATTGTAGTACATTGTATAGAAAATTACTATAGAATTACTGTAAAATATTGTAGTACATTGTATAGAAGAATTATTTGTATAGAAGAATTATACTACATTATATAGAAGAATTGTCATAGCAATTCCAATAATAAATGTAGCGGGATAAGTTTCTTTCAATCGAAAGATCAGATTATGCGTGAAGAATCGAAGATTGCAAACCTCACAATGAAAAGTCTGGTAATTTCATTCTAAATTATTATTTATTTTAAGTATTTAAAACATCATCTGTTCATAGCACTTAAAAATAAATATGAAATAATATGGTAGCTTTTGCTCACGCTTTGCTCAAAGTTGTGCTCTCCGCAATTATAATTGTTGCATGCGAGTATAATTCCTTCAAAGGAGGAGATATAATCATCCTTCTTTGAAGGAATTATACTTGCATGCAATATAACAATTATAATTACAATCATTCTCTCGCATTTTGATCATCACATGGATATTTTGTGCACCGCATATTTACATATCATATGTAAATAAATGCATAAAATATAATACATAAGGAATATACTTAATGTTATGTTTATTAGTTTTGACGTAAGGTGAAACATCCCAGTGACCGGACAATTATCTAAAATCTTATTTGTTTATATTATTACTAATCTCAAATGCTTTTTTAAATATAACGATTTATAGGAAAGTTAATAAAGAACTATTTAGGATCTTAAATATTATAAAAATTAGTTTATCAGAGTCAAATCATTAGTTTTATCAGAACTAAAAAATAATAAAAATGGACATTTCGACTAATATCTTCTTCAGCAATAAATACAATATATAATAAATAGATAGATAATAAGTAACAAAGTAAAGGAACTAAAAATAAATATAAAAGTAAAATATTACATAAAAAGGGAAGAGATATGTTAAATACTTTTTTAAATATAATTTAATTATGATCTTTAAGTGCAATTGAATTATAATATTGTAAAAAATTGAGATTAATAATAATAAATTTTATGTAAGTGTCTAGACATAGATACATGTCCAGTGCCACTGACACGTTTATCTATATTTATAGGATAGTTTTCGTAAAATTGTACATATATACAGCAATAGTGCTAATGTAGTCTCGATCTCCATTACAATGCATTACACTATGTACAATTTTATGGCGACCAATCTATATATTTTCTATATGTCTGAAACATATTATAAAGTTACATTTTATATATTTTGTTTAGCAAAAGTGTGCATTGCATTTTTCGGAAGATTCGTTCATAAAATCAAAAAGAAAATCGAGAATTGCAAACAAGAAAATATTACATCTTTTACGCAGTGCTATATCAATTTTATTTTTAACACTAACAGAAGATAAGTAATTATTGTTCGTAAATATTTCCTACTTGATTAAAAATAAAATTTCAGAATGTTTTTCTAAAAATCTGAGAGTGTAATAATTCGTATGCATTAATTTCTCCAAAATCATCATTGAGTGTAAACTTTATCATCATCGAGTGTAAACTTTTCAGCTATATAATATGTCAATAATGTATGATAAATGACATGAAGCATTTTGTAACATATTTCAGGACGAATACTATGAAAAATATGAATTTAAAAATTATTCGTCAAGAATACACTGTAATCCAGACACAAGCAGAAACGTAATCGACGAAAGTAGCAATGGGATTGATGAATCAATCTTGCGTTTTCATAGTGGAAAATCCTTCCATCATGGTTACTTCTGATGATAGGAACGAAACTGATAGCATTGTGGTAACACCATTATGGTAACATCAGTATGCTCTACAAGGTACATGGAATAATGCTATTTTTAAACTTCAAAACGTTGTTATGTAATTTGTCTTCTGTGCTCACATATAATGTAAAATTCTCATATGTCATTTCTTCATTCACATCTCTTTGTTAATTATCAATATTACTTTCTGTTTTATGTTTATATAGTAATCTGTGATTGAACAAATCATACCGAATCACTCATACCCTACCAAGTGCATTACACACATTCGGAACCGACTTCAGTAAAACGTTTCCTAGAAAGTATGGTAGCAATGCATTCATCAAGATACGATCGCTAAAACTTTAAGCATTATATATAATAATAAACACTGATTTTTTTTTTATAGATCTGTATACCTACTACAAAAAACGAATACTTCAAGAAAGCATGAACATCCTAGTAAAAGCATTAACCCCAGAAAGAGCAACATATCACAGCATGAAAAATACCCCTTTGTTAATACGTACACAATGATACTTATATATTTATACAACAGTACTTATTTTATTATATGTAGTTTATATATTTCGTTAAGAATATGAAGCAATTTTTCTCATATTAAAATAACTATAAACGCATAACTATAAACTCTATTATATCATCCGCTTTTAAATTACAAAAAAATGTATTTTAAAAATGTTGTATATTGTGTTACGTCTTGCCCTCCGTAGAAATATAATTTTACTTTCTTTTTTGTCTTTTCGTTTCGCGCTGAATTATTTAATCTCATTATCTAAAATGTTTCTACTAATTAATTATGGATATTCCTAGCGAGAGACTTATTTGGAGCGGTATGACTCTGTCATGCCGATACTGCTTGATATATGTGTCATATGAGTCAATCGAAGCATCTGCGGCGCGTACTGCATACTGCGAAATTCCAAGCAGGATAACTCCACGCGGAGATAAGGAATCATTCCCATATGTTGGGAATGTCATGTCTTTATCATCTTACAGATTTAGAGAGAAAAATTAATTCGATCAAAACATCTCAACGCCTATAATCTCTCAGAATAAGAATAAGTTATCACGTACTAATCACGGCCCGCGACGCGCGTGTCGCTCATCGTTTCGAATCCTTAATGAGATTTCAGTCGCTTTGGCCGAGAATACTGTTAATTTCGAAGTTTTGCGTTATTTGTTTGATTTATTATTTTTTGATCATCGTGACCATCTTAATTCTCTTGAAACAAATAAATAAACGCGAATTTGTCGCATTAACGAGCCCGACTAATCGAAAGTCGGAGAAAGAGCAGCGCGGACCATTTAATTTGTTAATTAAAATTCCATCAATTAACGCGAACCTAATTTGATCCTTCAGCTCTAAATTTAAATTCGTGATGAACCATGCCGAATTTCAGCCCGATAAAATTTCTATATGAAAAATCATTTTCCAAATTCGGCACGTATTCCAGCACCCGGGAATTTCGGGAAATTTGAGCTCCCCCTTCCTTCCCACTCGCGAGCGTCATCGACATAAACGGGGTAAAAATCAAACCCAGAATCATTTTTGATCGCATCATACTGATCGATAGATCAGACCAAAAACGTTGGCGGAATATCTATATTGCAAAAGAAAAGAAAAAAGTACGCATGTGTTGATTTCTTTCAAGATTCCCCTTTCCCATACTCCTCGTGCTTGTAGGAACTGCTCAGCCCTTCCCCTTCTCCTAAGCTAATCGCTCATAGGAACTGCTTAGTCTACTCTCCTTTTCTGAATTGACTGCGCTCGTAGAAGTTACTCAGTTCACCTCCTTTTCCTATGTACTAACCGCGCTTGTAGGAACTGCTTAGTCTATCCCTTCTCGAAATTGATCGCGCTCATAGGAGGTGCTCAATTCTTCCTTTTACTATTATCTGTTTCTTCTACAATTAATTCCTAATTCTGCTTTTCTAATGCTATTATTCTACCAATCGCTTCGGTAATTTAAACAAAAACATTTTCGGTAGAATGACCAAGAAATCCGCGTCAATATAACCAGCGTGTCAGCCAGATTAGTCAATTTAAATGGCGTTACATTCATCTTTCATTCAATCCATTTCTTCATTCTTTTCTGAAGGGTATGAAATGATGAAACTGTAATCTTCTTGCTAATGAACACTAATCAATTTGACCTTTTGTTACTATTACAATTATTTATTGAACCATTAGCAATAATGTAGAATTTGAAGTACATTTTCTAAATTATTCAATCAATAATTCGCTTCCTCATTGATAAAGAATAATGTTCAAATTCCAATTATTAAATTTTAAAATTCTAAGTCAATTACAATAGATCAATTATCATAAAGGATTCCTGTAGCATGCGATACACCGGTGCTAGCAGTCTCATACTTTGCTGCTCGATCTGAGACTTGCTCTCACTTTGATCATACTTCCTTTGCTCTAATAAATTCTCCGCCACTCTTTCATTGCTTTGTTCTGTCCGCGCGCCGCGCTGGACCGTCTCACTCTCTCACTCTCACTCTCTCACTCTCTCTCTCTCTCTCTCTCTCTCTCTCTCTCTCTCTCTCTCTCTCTACGTGAGTATATACACGCGTGTTATATATTGCTCTGTTTTGCGAGATAATTTTCTGCTGGACCCTGCCCTGAGTGGGCTTCTTTTTCAGGACCACCTGTCGAATGCTCTTTCTGTTTAATCTTCTGTCCTGTAAGTTTTGGATTTTCTGTCTTTGATGTGGAATTTTTCTTTTTGTCTTATGCAAATTGCTGAGAGTTTTTGGAATTTTCGGCCTGCCTGTTTTGTTGTTGTTTCTACGCATGCGTACCATGAGCTCTGAAATTTGGATACAGTTGGAGAGATGGATGATTCCTGCATTATCGATGGAGAGCAATGACAGAAGTGACATTGCCGAAACGCGGTCTTACTAAGTACATCTAATATTTTAACTGATAAAACTATATCTGAATCTATTAATATTTCTAGGGAATGCGCTTAGAGTTACTGTTGACAAGCATTGTGAACTGGTTGGTAGGATTATTTTAGCTAGCAAGGAGACGGAGAGAAGAGGTCAAGTCGACGCTGGGTGCCTGTAGGGATGCTTTCTTGGAAATATCTACAGTTCTTGTTAATTTGTTGGACGAGAGATTGAATGGATCTAATGTAGATAACATTAAAAAGATTGTTCAAGAAGATTAATTAACTTAATTGAACATAATAAAGTGGATCTAACAACCGACAGATAATGGCGATTACGCTCGTATGCATCTGCAGTTAAATCTCGTTCTAAGATTTGTATGTCTCGTGGCCTGACTTTAGAGGTGCCTAAATTCGCCAGCTTTTTGTAATGCCTGATGAGAAACATGCTGCTGTATTTGCATCTTCACGAGACGCTAAAAGAGCGTACTTAGGCCGGCGCAATGTGCTCTTAAGGTCAATAAAATTGCGTATGCTCCGAATAAGGGCATAAGAATTGAAGCAAATAGACTAGACCTCGCGAAACTGAAGTTGTGCTCGAAGGAGCTTGCGGAAGTCAGACTTAAGGTGTTAAAGAACATCAAAGTGAATCCTCGAATTATTGTTCATAGAGTACGGAATTTCCTGCGGAAATGACATCAGAAAAAATTAAAACAGAAATAATTGCCCAGATGATGCTGCTGACTAGGATTTGAAGGAAGGAATATACTTATATAAGCCGAGGGATGATAGGAGAGTCACGAGCTGTGCTTTGAAAGTATTGTCGACCGAAGGGCCTCATTAAAAAATGGTCGTAACTTGATCTTGTGAAAGTCAAGAGTAATGACTCGCAGCTTCAATTTATTGTGGATGAACTTAACATTTTGCTCAGATTGGCGAACGAATCACCAATGATATAGATCTTGAATTATGGATATTGATTGACAATAGATTTTGACGACAATAAATTTTACTGAAATTATGTTACTTCTATTTGAGTTATACTACATGCACATTTGCGGACTATGTGCGCATTTTATAGTGCTATAGATGTCTTGCCTTTTATTTGGAATGTAAGGTGATTATATGAAATGTAAGGCTGCTTATGTGTGACCACTATTCTGAAAATGAAGGAAATGTACGAAGAAGATAGATTCGCTAAGAAGTGTGCAACTGTTTGCATACTAGAGATTCATTATCAAATGACTTAGTAACTCTGCAACGGATGCTAGTAAATGTACAATTTTGAACGGCAGAATCAAGGACAAAATCGTATACATCAATTATGGCTAATTCAGTTATAGGTAGCTTTGACGATTTAAAAATTTGCCATATAAACTGTCAATCGTTGGTGGCACTAATAGTGATTATGATTTAAATTTCTCAACTTTTTCGTGACCTCTGTCACATAATCTGCACGACGGAGACGCTTAGACCTGAAGTGATGGACACTATAGTTTCTGGATTCTCACTGCTCAGGTGGGACCGAGTAGGCAGGCGTAGTGGGGTGGCCTTTTATTATCGTACTACTTCGGGGCATCTCTTCGTATATGCTCTGAGGCTGGATGTTCTGGGTGACCTGAATTTTTGATCGCTGAAGTGTTCCGATTTGTGTCGAGTCTTTTGTTGGGTATTGTATATAGACCGTCTAATACAGGGTACTTGCAGGAATTTCAAAATAAATTCCTGTATCTTCAAACAAATTATAAGCACTCTATTATTTTTGTTGATTTCAATGCCAATATGTTTACTGATACGTACGACAGCATGCAGTTAAAAAATTTCACTAATTCAGCAAATTTGTACTATGTATGTACCATACTGAGCAATGTATCATTTGAGAGACTCCAATACCTTACTCAATCTCTGTATAATTGATGATACTGCGAAGATGATTGGTTATGGTCAGCATGGTATAGCTTTTCTCTCGGCCCACGACTATATCCGATATAAAATCAAGGTTCAGCGACACTCCGTACGATCTGTAATATGTCGTAATTTAAATTCTTCAATGAGGAGGTTTTTCTCTCAGAAGTGCGTGGTCTGGACTGATCATCGTTATTTGAAGAAAGGTATATAGATCAAAAGGTAGATATCCTAAATACTAAGCTGCTCGCCTGCTATAACAGGCATGTACTACTGTAAAGAGTTCTTTATAAAATGATCCTGCTCCATGGACACTCCGGAACTTTGGATGGCCATACGGGAGCGGGATCTTGCCAGGAGGGCGTGGCGCAGAAGACGTGACAGCCACAGCTATCGGAGCTTCAGGCAGCTCCGAAATAGAGTGCAAATTGAAGAGAAAGGTCAAAAGTGACTATTATCAGCATTCAGGCTCCAACCTCCGCTGAAATCTGAGGCAACTTGGTCTTGTGAAAGCCAAGAGTAATGGCTCGCAGTTTCAATTTATTGTAGATGAGCTTAATGTACATTTTGCTCAGACTGGCAGACGAATCATCAATGATATGGATCTTGAATGGGCAATAGATTCTAATGACAGTAAATTTTATTAAAATTATGTTACTTCGTTAAGAATCGATATCGGTAAGAGTACTTGATTTGGTCAGATCTCACGCGGTTAGCGTTGATAACGTTTCTTCTAAGCTGCTGAAACTTGTTGTGTCTCATTATACTTATTTTGGAACATATTTTCAACTATTCATTTATGCACGGAATTTTTCCTGTTCAGTGGAAGTCTGCAGTGATATTTCGATTTCTAAGGTTAAGTGTTTGCATCCATTAATGATTACAGACTTATTTCGATCCTTGCATTGTAAATCAATGGAAAGAATTGCATGTGATCAAATTTACTCTTTCCTGGAGAACCGACTTATTGGAGGTCCTCGTGGAGGTCACATTCCAGACATGTTTCATTGGCTTGCTTAATGATATTAAACATGCTGTGGATCAAAGGAGGGTCACTGTTTGTGTTTGGTTCGATTTTTCGAAGGCATTTGATAGGGGGCAACATAAAATTTTAATTGATAAGACTCAAAAGTTTGCATCTTTCTTATTCGGTACTGATATGGGTGCATCAGGCAAGACACAGGTGGATAGTGGTAGTGGTTCTGTGTCTATTCCTGGTAACATCATTGTTGGTGTTCCGCTCTGTTCTGGAGTCTGCATTGTTCAACTTATATCTATCTGATTTGAGAGCATGTACAGATATAATTTTTATGCCGATGACTGGATTATTTATTTGTGTTGAAGTAATTAGATAAATTATTTCATTCACATATGAATAAGTTATGTTACTGTTTGTTACTGTGTTGTTCATTTTATTACATTTTTGGAAGATCACAATTAATGAAAACCAATCATAACAATTTGCTATACTTATGAGGCTATCTATGTTATTTGGACTACCTATGTTTTTATGATTTGCACTTGTAATTTTAATTTGTGATCCAGAATAAAAACGATTCTTTTCGAGTTATACATCATTTCTTGACAAGCTTTACCAACAATTTGGATTGCAAGCCGTGCAGGTTATCAGTGGAGTAAATGAGAATATAGCTTCAATGATTTACTGGGCTACTGCCAATCAACTCATATTAAATGAGACTAAAACGCAAGCTATTATTGTCGGCACTACACATTATGTCAGCTCTATTGACCTCGAATGTCTATGAGATGAGATGGGACGACCACATTACACCCTATTATAGAAATGCAGGCTAGTTAAGAATAAATGTAAGGAGGCAGTACTTCGTTTGTTGTCTATTGTACAGAATCTTGAGGGCTGAACAGCCTAGGCTTCTTCTTTTCATTTTCACATATCGTGTTGAGCAGACTAGAGCGCTTGGCAATTTGTTGGTTCCATCGCAGTGTCGCACTGAATATTATAAAAGCTCCTTTCGCTCTACTGCGGCCAGTCTATGGAACAATCTTCCGCAGGATTCTGCTCTTCGAGCTCCATTAATATTTTTAGGCAGAGACTCTACGCGCATTTGCTCACAAAACCTTCGAAGTATCTATATATTTTTGTTAGTCCTGCATTGGATTTTCGTCTTTCAACATGTATAATCAAAGTTAATGTGTGCATCTCTGAAGTTTTCCTAGTTTTCCGCAAGCGTGCATCTCACTCGCGTAGACTAGATTTTTTTTCTTTGCATTTAATTTTTATTATTATTTTTATTTTGTATTTTTCTTTTTTTTTCTAACATTTTCGAATCACTAACATTTATTGTAAAAGAACGGTACATAATGTTATTATATATACATAATGTTTATTCAAAGTAATGGCCATCGCTAGCCACTACTTTTTCCCATCTTTCTGGCATGTGGATATCGCGGAAGAAAAACGCTTCATCTTTTGAGGCTATCCAATCATCGATACAATTTTTAGTATCTTCATATGATGTGAAGTGTTGCTCAGACAGGCCATGCATCATCGGAACAGGTAGTCAGAAGGAGCAATGTCTGGAGAATACGGCGGGTGGGAGAATTTCCCATTTGAGTGTTTCTAAGTATTTTGACCGGCGCCGCGACATGTGATCGAGCATTATCATGCAGGAGAATAATTTTGTCATGCCTGGAGTAGTAGTGGACGCGTTTTTCCTTGAATGTTCGGCTCTTATCAATTGTGTTCGGTAGAGAGCCCCAGTAATGGTCTCGTTTGGTTTGAGCAACTCATAATATGCTGATAATATGCTGATCCCACCAAATACACAACATAAGTTTTTTTTCATGAATATTCGGCTTGGCTGTTGAAGGATGACCAGGTCCTCATTTCCTCTTCTTTGAGTTATATGAGTTATAGTGGATCCATTTTTCATCACCAGTGACTATACGATGCAAAAAACCTTTTCGTTTATGCCTCGCAAGCAGCATTTCACATGTGAAAAATCGACATTCAACGTTTCTCGGCTTCATATGGAATGAATTCCCTTGCTTTTGAATCATTCCCAATGATTTCAAACAATGAAATTGTTTGTTGAGTCCTAATTTAAGTGCAAGTTCTTTTTGCGTTTGGCACGAATCTTCATCCAATAATGTTTCGCGTCTTCGTACACTTTCGGCCTTCCGTTACGTTTTTTGTCTTCGACGTCAAATTCACCGTTCTTAAACTTTTGAAACCACTCACGACAACTTCTTTCACTTAAGACAGCATCACCATGCTTCTACAAGCAATCTATGAGTCTCAGCTGCAGATTTCTTCAAATTAAAGAAGTAAATCAAAAATTCCCGCAAATGACGCTTATTCGGCTCAAAACTCGACATTTTCGTACAAAATAAAATATATGATGCTAATAATCGCTAATATTTCAAGATTATGGTGTTGCCGGATATCCAATCTTACGATATGTCATTTTATATCAAACAATTTTAACTATAGTTTATTAGTGGCGCCGTCTTTTGCAAACGGCGGAAACTTATTTGTACTCCCAATATTTCAATATATTTTTTCATATTATGTACTGTTGCCTTTGCGCTTGAGAGGACCTATCCCATAATAAATGCTTTCTCTCTCTCTCTCT